>NW_027189138.1:809541-1029767 GCF_040958095.1 Procambarus clarkii | reverse complement strand
ATCTGTTCAAGCGTCGAATTTGTGATGTTTAGGATATTTTGAAAACTGCAGGGAGGGTTTGGGCAAAATGTTATCCATCGCCGCTTTCAGTAATTGGCATATTTTCGGTATGAAAAGTCGTAATTTCAAACTGCGAATACATGCCGAAAGCCAAACGTTGGCTCCAAAATATGGCTCAAGGGTCGAATTGGGGATGTTTGGGATATTTTAAAAACTGCAGGGATGGCCTGGGCAAAATGTGATCCATCGCCACACTCAGTAATTGGCATATTTTCGGTATAAGATGAAATAATTACAAACTGCGAACACGTGCAGAGACCCCGAATTTGGCTCCAAAATATGGCTCAAGCGTCGAATTAGAGATGTTTGGGATATTTGAAAACTGCAGGGAGGGTTTGGGCAAAATGTGATCTATCGCCGCTTTCAGTAATTGTCTTGTTTTCGGAATAAAAAGTCGTAATTTCAAACTGCGAATACGTTTTGAGAGCCAGAATTTAGCTCCAAAATAATTCTCAAGGGTCGAATTTGGGATGTTTGGGATATTTCGAAAACTGCAGGGAAGGTTTGGGCAAAATGTGATCCATCGCCGCTCTCAGTAATTGACATATTTTCAGTATAAAAAGTCGTTATTTCAAACTGCGAATATGTGCAGAGCCGCAATTTGTCTCCAAAATTTGGCACAAGGGTTGAATTTTGGATGTTTGTGAGGGGGGGGGGTTTGGGCAAAATGTGACCCATCGACGCTCTCAGTAATTGGCATATTTTCGGTATAAAATGACGTAATTTCAAACTGCGAATACGTGCAGAGAGCCCAAATTGGCTCCTAAATATGGCTGAAGCGTCGAATTTGTGATGTTTGGGATATTTTGAAAACTGCAGGGAGGGTTTGGGCAAAGTGTGATCCATCGTTGCTTTCAGTAATTGGCATATTTTCAGTATAAAAATTCGTAATTTCAAACTGCGAATTCTTGCAGAGAGTCAGAATTTGGCTCCAAAATAAGGCTCAAGGTTCGAATTTAGGATGTTTGGGATATGCTCTCAGTAATTAATATATTTTCGGTATAAAAAGTCGTAATTTCAAACTGCGAATACGTGCAGAGCGCCAGAATTTGGTTCCAAAATAAGGCTCAAGCGTTAAATTTGTGATGTTTGGGATAATTTGGAAACTGCAGGGAAAGTTTGGGCAAATTGTGATCCATCGCCGCTTTCAGTAATTGGCATATTTTCGGTATAAAATTCGTAATTTCAAACTGGTAATACATGCAGAGAGCCAGAATTTGCATCACTCTCTTCAGCCTCTGCATCACTCTCTTAAGCCTCTGCTTCTCTCTCTTGATCCTCTACATCACTCTCTTTAGCCTCTGCATCACTCTCGTAAGCCTCTGCATCACTCTCGTAAGCCTCTGAATCACTCACTTGAGCCTCTGCATCACTCTCTTGAGCCCCTGCATCCATCTTGAGCCTCTGCATCACTCTCCTGAGCCTCTGTGTCACCCTTTTAAGCCTCTGCATCCCTCTTTTGAGAGTCTGCATCACTTTCTTAAGCCTCTGCATCACTCTCGTAAGCCTTTGCATCACTCTCGTAAGCCTCTGAATCACTCTCTTGAGCCTCTGCATCCCTTTCTTGAGCCTCTGCATCACTCCCAAGAGCCTCTGCATCCCTCTCTTGTGCCTCTTCATCCCTCACTTCAGCCTCTGCATCCCTCTCTTGAGCCTCTGCATCACTCTCTTGAGCCTCTGCATCACTCTCTTGAGCTTCTGCATCACTCTCTTAAGCCTCTGCATCCCTCTCTTGAGCCTCTGCATCACTCTCATGAGCCTCTGCATCACTCTCATTAGCCTCTGCATCACTCTCAAGTGCCTCTGCATCTTTTTCTTGTGCCTCTGCATCACTCACTTTAGCTTCTGCATCCCTCTCTTGAGCCTCTGCATCCCTCTCTTGAGCCTCTGCATCCCTCTCTTAAGCCTCTGAATCCCTCTCTAAGCCTCTGCATCACTCTTGAGCTTTTCCATCTCTTGAGCCTCTGCATCACTCTCGTAAGCCTCTGAATCACTCTCTTTAGCCTCTGCATCACTCTCAATTGCCTCTGCATCTTTTTCTTGTGCCTCTGCATCACTCTCTTGAGCCTATTCATCCCTTTCTTGAGCCTCTGCATCCCTCTCTTGAGCCTCTGCACCACTCTCTTAAGCTTCTGCATCACTCTCGTAAGCCTCTGCATCACTCTCGTAAGCCTCTGCATCACTCTCGTAAGCCTCTGAATCACTGTTTTGAGCCTCTGCATCACTCTCTTGAGCCCCTGCATCCATCTTGAGCCTCTGCATCACTCTCCTGAGCCTCTGTATCACCCTTTTAAGCCTCTGCATCCCTCTTTTGAGAGTCTGCATCACTTTCTTAAGCCTCTGCATCACTCTCGTAAGCCTTTGCATCACTCTCGTAACCCTCTGAATCACTCTCTTGAGCCTCTGCATCCCTTTCTTGAGCCTCTGCATCACTCCCAAGAGCCTCTGCATCCCTCTCTTGTGCCTCTTCATCCCTCACTTCAGCCTCTGCATCCCTCTCTTGAGCCTCTGCATCACTCTCTTGAGCCTCTGCATCACTCTCTTGAGATTCTGCATCACTCTCTTAAGCCTCTGCATCCCTCTCTTGAGCCTCTGCATCACTCTCATGAGCCTCTGCATCACTCTCATTAGCCTCTGCATCACTCTCAAGTGCCTCTGCATCTTTTTCTTGTGCCTCTGCATCACTCACTTTAGCTTCTGCATCCTCTCTTGAGCCTCTGCATCCCTCTCTTGAGCCTCTGCATCCCTCTCTTAAGCCTCTGAATCCCTCTCTAGAGCCTCTGCATCACTCTCTTGAGCTTTTCCATCCCTCTTTTGAGCGTTTGCATCACTCTCTTAAGCCTCTGCATCACTCTCTTTAGCCTCTGCATCACTCTCAATTGCCTCTGCATCTTTTTCTTGTGCCTCTGCATCACTCTCTTGAGCCTATTCATCCCTTTCTTGAGCGTCTGCATCCCTCTCTTGAGCCTCTGCACCACTCTCTTAAGCTTCTGCATCACTCTCGTAAGCCTCTGCATCACTCTCTTAAGCCTCTGCATCACTCTCGTAATCCTCTGACTCACTCTCTTGAGCCTCTCTATCACTCTCTTGAGCCCCTGCATCCCTCTATTGAGCCTCTGCATCACTCTCTTGAGCCTCTGCATCACCCTCTTAAGCCTTTGTGTTACCACCCTTGAGACTAAATAAGGTTCTTCTCCCCGCAGTGCAATAAAAATAATAATAAATCGGCCTCGCCAACAACTGTCTAGGGGTAAATAAACATCACCGCATAAAATGGAGAACAATATATTTATGCTAAGGGGGACAAACTTAATAACACTTAAATGTATAAATAATAACCAGAAATATTCCTCAGCATGCAAATCATAGAATAACCTCCTTATTGAGACATGAGCACTATCACTAAGACATGGATTAATTAGAGAGATATATACAATATCATCTAACCAGATAATTAACATTTATATGGGCTAAAATAACAGTGACCAATGACTTAACATAAACGATGACTCCTCACGACCGCAGCCGCCACGCTTCTGCCCACGCCTTGGTCCGCAGGCCAAGCGTCTACCAAAATATCAACTAACCGTCCACACAAACATTGTGGAAAATCTAATAATAAAACGCAGCACTAATATTCAAAACATTGTTAAACTAAAGAGTAGTAAACACTGGTACAACATTCCATACAATAATACGGAAACCAAATATGGGAATAACTCAATGTAAAACTATAAACACTCGATTGACAACAATGTTCCCACACTGGCCATATCCAAATATGGTCAACCGCCCACACGGAGAAACTACATGAGAAATTAACACCAAAAGCCTCACACAATATAATGTAACTCAGGCACACTACAGCATGCTATAATATATATATAACATACAAAATCTTATATCATACAACTGGATGCTATATTAAAGAACAAGACAATAAAGTAATATGAGAATCAAGAGTAATGGCAGAATCCTAGTGAGATTCGTAACACTCTGCATCCCTCTTTTGAGCCTCTGCATCACTTTCTTAAGCCTCTGCATCCCATTCTTGAGCCTCTGCATCTCTCTCTTGAACTCCTGCATCCCTCTCATGAGCCTTTGCATCCCTCTCTTGAGCCTTTGCATCACTCGCCTAAGCCTCTGCATCCCTCTCTTGAGCCTCACCATCACTCTCAAGAGTCTATGCATCCCTCTCATGTGCCTCTGCATCCCTCACTTTAGCATCTGCATCCCTCTCTTGAGACCCTGCATCCCTCTCTAGAGCCTGTGCATCCCTCTCTTGAGCCTCTGCATCCCTCTCTTGAGCCTGTGCATCACTCTCTTCAGCCTCTGCATCCCTTTCTTGAGCCTCTGCATCACTCTCTTGAGCCTCTGCATCACTCTCTTGAGCCTCTACATCCGTCTCTTGAGCTCTGCAACACTCTCTTCCGCCTCTGCATCACTCTCTTAAGCCTCTGAATCCCTCTCTTGAGGCCTCTGCATCACTCTTTTGAGCCTCTGAATCACTCTCTTGAGTGTCTGCATCCCTCTCTTGAGCCTCTGCATCACTCTCTTCAGCCTCTGCATCCCTCTCTTGAGCCTCTGCATCACTCTCGTGAGCCTCTGCATCACTCTCTCGGCCCTGCATCACTCTCTTGAGCCTCTGCATCACTCTCCTAAACCTCTGAATCCCTCTCTTGAGGCCTCTGCATCACTTTCTCGGCCCTGCATCACTCTCTTGATCCTCTGCATCACTCTCTTGAGCCTCTGCATCACTCTCTAGAGCCTCTGCATCACTCTCTACAGCCTCTGAATCACTCTCGTAAGCCTCTGCTTCCCTCTCTTGATCCTCTGCATCACTCTCTTGAGCCTCTGCATCACTCTCTTGAGCCTCTGCATCCCTCTCTTGAGTCTCTGCATCCCTCTCTTGACCCTCTGCATCCCTCTCTTGAACGTATTCATCACTCAATTGAGCCTCATCACTCAATTGCAAAGGCTCAGGAGAGGGATGCAGAGGCTCAAGAAAGGGATGCAGGGGCTCAGGAGAGGGATGCAGGGGCTCAGGAGAGTGATACAGAGGCTCAAGAGAGTGATTCAGAGGCTTACGAGAGTGATGCAGAGGCTTAAGAGAGTGATGCAGAGGCTCAAGAGAGTGAAGCAGAAGATGAAGAGAGGGAAGCAGAGGCTTAAGAGAGAGATGCAGGGAATGAAGAGAGTGATGCAGAGGCTCTAAAGAGTGATGCAGAGACTCAAGAGAGTGATGCAGAGGCTTACGTTAGTGATGCAGAGAATCAAGAGAGTGATGCAGAGGCTCGAGAGAGTTATGCAGAGGCCTCCAGAGAGGGATTCAGAGGCTTAAGGGAGTGTTGTAGAGGCTCAAGAGAGGGATGAAGAGACTGAAGAGAGTGATGCAGAGGATCAAGAGAGAGATACAAAGGCTCAAGAGAGTGATGGATCACATTTTGATGAGTGATGGAGTGAGAGGCGATGGATCACATTTTGCCCAAACCATCCCTGTAGTTTTCAAAATATCCCTCTTTTGAGCCTCTGCATCACTTACTTAAGCCTCTTTCTTAAGAGGATCAAGAGAGTGATGCAGAGGCTTACGAGAGTGATGCAGAGGCTGAAGCGAGTGATGTAGAGGCTCAGGAGAGTGATGTAGAGGCTCTGGAGAGTGATGCATAGGCTGAATAGAGTGATGCAGAGGCTTAAGAGAGGGATGATGAGGCTCAAGAGAGGGATGTATAGGCTCAAGAGAGTGATGCAGAGGCTCAAGAGAGGGATGCAGAGGCTGAAGAGAGTGATGCAGATGCTCAAGAGAGGGATGCAGTGGCTCAAGAAATTGATTCAGAGGCCTACGAGAGTGATGCCGAGGCTTAAGAGAGTGATGCAGAGGCATAAGAGAGGGATGCAGAGGCTCAAGAGGGGGATGCAGAGGCTCAAGAGAGGGATGCAATGGCTCAAGAGAGAATGCAGAGGCTCAAGTGAGGGATCTCTCTCTTGAACCTCTGCATCACTCTCAAGAGCCTCTGCATCCCTCTCTTGTGCCTCTTCATCCCTCACTTGTGCCTCTGCATCCCTACCTTGAGCATCTGCATCCCTCTCTTGAGCCTCTGCATCCGTCTCTTAAGCCTCTGCATCACTCTCTTAAGCCTCTGCTTCCTTCTCTTGATCCACTGCATCACTCACTTGAGCCTCTGCATCACTCTCTTGATCGTCTGCATCACTCTCTTGAGCCACTGCATCACTCTCTTGAGCCTCTCTATCACTCTCTTAAGCCTCTGCATCCCGCTCTTGAACCTCTGCATCACTCCCTTGAGCCTCTTCATCATTCTTTTGAGCCTCTGCATCACTCTCTTGAGCCTCTGCATCACTCTCTTAAGACTCTGCCTTTCTGTCTTCAGCCTCTGCATCACTCCCTTGAGTCTCTGCATCCCTCTCTGGAGCCTCAGCATCCCTCTCTTGAGCCTTTTGCAGCACTCTGTTGAGCCTCTGCATCACTCTCTTAAGCCTCTGCATCACTCTCTAGAGTCTCTGCATCACTCTCTTCAGCCTCTGCATCCGTATCTTGAGCCTTTGCGTCACTCTCTTAAGCCTCTGAATCCCTCTCTTGAGCCTCTGCATCACTGTCAAGTGCCTCTGCATCTTTCTCTTGTGCCTCTGCATCACTCACTTTAGCCTCTGCATCCCTCTCTTGACCCTCTGCATCCCTCTCATGAGCCCATTCATCACTCTCTTGAGCCTCTGCATCCCTCTCTTGAGCCTCTGCATCACTCTCTTAAGCCTCTGCATCACTCTCGTCTCTGCGTCACTCTCTTAAGCCTCTGCATCACTCTTTTAAGCCTCTGATGCACTCTCTTGAGCCTCTCTAACCCTCTCCTGAGCATCTGCTTCACTCTCTTAAGCGTCTGCATCAATCTCGTAAGCCTCTGCATCACTCTCTTAAGCCTCTGCATCACTCCCGTAAACCTCTGAATCACTCTCTTTAGCCTCTCCATCACACTCAAACACATAATTGATTAGATAATAACCATAAATACTTCATTTTCAATCATCTATTTGTTACTCGTTGAAATACTGAGTAAGATATTGAAAAGGGGAGAAGTTCGGTTTTTATTGCATATATCGACGTTTCAGCCAGAATAGAGCGGTTTTACGTGTACATCTCCTATCGGTAATATAAACGGAAAATCTGGAACATTTTAGTTAATTCTAATGAAAACACATTGATTTTTATCATTTGTATTGGAAACAACATTGTCATATGTCTTTTCTTGGATCTAAATAATATGAAACCTCGCTTTATGATTCGAAGTTAAATTCCTCAAATTTGGTATAATAGTGTCTTTTTTCACGTTTTTAATGTAGTTTGATATTACATAAATATATTCATTTTTACCAATATTTCGATACTATTTCATGTAGTATCACGATATGTGACTTGGCTTTCAAATCTCAGAATTTCGCCTAATATTGCATTTTAAGCAAGTTTTCTTGCATTTTGTTTCGTACTAAAAATCATCGAATTTAGTAATATTTTGACGTTTATCATCCCCTTTTCTTTAATGTGATATAAACAAAATATCATCGAATTAGGCAATATTTTGCGTTTTTTCAACGTTTTTGTGAATTTTCAGTTTATTGTTATTAATTCATAATATACGATAAAAATGAGACAAACACATAATTGATTAGATAATAACCTTAATACTTCATTTTCAATCATCTATTTGTTTCTCGTTGAAATACTGAGTAAGATATGGAAAAGGGGAGAAGTTCGGTTTTTATTGCATATATCGACGTTTCAGCCGGAATACAGCGGTTTTACGTGTACATCTTCCATCGGTAATATAAACGGAAAATCAGGAACATTTTAGTCAATTCTAATGAAAACACATTGATTTTTATCATTTGTATTGGAAACAACATTGTCATATGTCTTTTCTTGGATCTAAATAATACGAAACCTCGCTTTATGATTCGAAGTTAAAATCCACAAATTTGGCGTAATAGTGATTTTTTCACGTTTTTTATGTAGTTTGATATTACGTAAGTATATTCATTTTACCAATATTTCGATACTATTTCATGTAGTATCACGATATTGATTTGGCCTTCATATCTCAGATTTCGCATAATATTGCATTTTAAGCAAGTTTTCTTGCATTTTGTTTCGTACTAAAAATCTCGAATTTAGCAATATTTTGACGTTTATCATCCCCTTTTCTTTATGTGATATAAACAAAATATCATCGAATTAGCAATATTTTGCGTTTTTCAACGTTTTTGTGAATTTCAGTTTATTGTTATTAATTCATTGAATATACGATAAAAATGAGACAAACACATAATTGATTAGATAATAACCTTAAATACTTCATTTTCAATCATCTATTTGTTTCTCGTTGAAATACTGAGTAAGATATTGAAAAGGGGAGAAGTTCGGTTTTTATTGCATATATCGACGTTTCAGCCGGAATAGAGCGGTTTTACGTGTACATCTTCCATCGGTAATATAAACGAAAATCAGGAACATTTTAGTTAATTCTAATGAAAACACATTGATTTTTATCATTTGTATTGGAAACAACATTGTCATATGTCTTTCTTGGATCTAAATATACGAAACCTCGCTTTATGATTCGAAGTTAAAATCCTCAAATTTGGTAATAGTGTCTTTTTTCACGTTTTTAATGTAGTTTGATATTACATAAATATATTCATTTTTACCATTATTTCGATACTATTTCATGTAGTATCACGATATGTGATTTGGCCTTTCAAATCTCAGAATTTCGCTAATATTGCATTTTAAGCAAGTTTTCTTGCATTTTGTTTCGTACTAAAAATCATCGAATTTATTAATATTTTGACGTTTATCATCCCCTTTTACTTTATGTGATATAAACAAAATATCATCGAATTAGGCAATATTTTGCTGTTTTTCAATGTTTTTGTGAATTTCCAGTTTATTGTTATTAATTCATTATATACGAAAAATGAGACAAACACATAATTGATTAGATAATAACCTTAAATACTTCATTTTCAATCATCTATTTGTTTCTCGTTGAAATACTGAGTAAGATATTAAAAAGGGGAGAAGTTCGGTTTTTATTGCATATATCGACGTTTCAGCCTGAATAGAGCGGTTTTACGTGTACATCTTCCATCGGTAATATAAACGGAAAATCAGGAACATTTTAGTTAATTCTAATGAAAACACATTGATTTTTATCATTTGTATTGGAAACAACATTGTCATGTCTTTTGTTGGATCTAAATAATATGAAACCTTGCTTTATGATACGAAGATAAAATTCCTCAATATGGTATAATAGTGTCTTTTTTCACGTTTTTAATGTAGCTTGATATTACATAAATATATTCATTTTTACCATTATTTCGAAATATTTCATGTAGCATCACGATACGTGACTTGGCTTTCAAATCTCAGAATTTCGCCTAATATTGCATTTTAAGCAAGTTTTCTTGCATTTTGTTTCGTACTAAAAATCATCGAATTTATTAATATTTTGACGTTTATCATCCCCTTTTTAGTTTATGTGATAAAACAAAATATCATCGAATTAGGCAATATTTTGCTGTTTTTCAATGTTTTTGTGAATTTCCAGTTTATTGTTATTAATTCATTGAATATACGGGAAAAATGAGACAAACACATAATTGATTAGATAATAACCTTAAATACTTCATTTTCAATCATCTATTTGTTACTCGTTGAAATACTGAGTAAGATATTGAAAAGGGGAGAAGTTCGGTTTTTATTGCATATATCGACGTTTCAGCCGGAATAGAGCGGTTTTACGTGTACATCTTACACCAGTAATATAAACGGAAAATCAGGAACATTTAGTCAATTCTAATGAAAACACATTGATTTTTATCATTTGTATTGGAAACAACATTGTCATATGTCTTTTCTTGGATCTAAATAATACGAAACCTCGCTTTATGATTCGAAGTTAAAATCCACAAATTTGGCGTAATAGTTACTTTTTCACGTTTTTTATGTAGTTTGATATTACGTAAGTATTCATTTTTACCAATATTTCGATACTATTTCATATAGTATCACGATATGTGATTTGGCCTTCATATCTCAGATTCTCGCCTAATATTGCATTTTAAGCAAGTTTTCTTGCATTTTGTTTCGTACTAAAAATCATCGAATTTAGTAATATTTTGACGTTTATCATCCCCCTTTTCCTTAATGTGATATAACAAAATATCATCGAATTAGGCAATATTTTGCTGTTTTTCAACGTTTTTGTGAATTTCCAGTTTATTGTTATTTATTCATGATATATGATAATATGAGACAAACACATAATTGATTAGATAATAACCTTAAATACTTCTTTTTCAATCATCTGTTTGTTTCTCGTTGAAATACTGAGTAGGATATGGAAAATGGGTGAAGTTCGGTTTTTATTGCATATATCGACGTTTCAGCCGGAATAGAGCGGTTTTACGTGAACATCTTCCATCGGTAATATAAACGGAAAATCAGGAACATTTTAGTTCATTCTAATGAAAACACATTGATTTTTATCATTTGTATTGGAAACAACATTGTCATATGTCTATTCTTGGATCTAAATAATACGAAACCTCGCTTTTTGATTCGAAGTTAATTTCCTCAAATATAGTATAATAGTGTCTTTTTTCACGTTTTTGATGTAGTTTGATATTACATAAATATATTCATTTTTACCAATATTTTGATACTATTTCATGTAGTATCACGATATTTGATTTGGCCTTTAAATCTCAGAATTTCGCATAATATTGCATTTTAAGCAAGTTTTCTTGCATTTTGTTTCGTACTAAAAATCATCGAATTTAGCAATATTTTGACGTTTATCATCCCCTTTTCCTTTATGTGATATAAACAAAATATCATCGAATTAGGCAATATTTTGCTGTTTTTCAACGTTTTTTGTGAATTTCCAGTTTATTGTTACTAATTCATTATATATACGATAAAAATGAGACAAACACATAATTGATTAGATAATAACCTTAAATACTTCATTTTCAATCATCTATTTGTTTCTCGTTGAAATACTGAGAAAGATATGGAAAAGGGGAGAAGTTCGGTTTTTATTGCGTATATCGACGTTTCAGCCAGAATTGTGCGGTTTTACGTGTACATCTTCCATCGGTAATATAAACGGAAAATCAGGAACATTTTAGTTTTTTTCACGTTTTTAATGTAGTTTGATATTACATAAATATATTCATTTTTACCAATATTTCGATACTATTTCATGTAGTATCACGATATGTGATTTGGCCTTCAAATCTCAGAATTTCGCATAATATTGCATTTTAAGCAAGTTTTCTTGCATTTTGTTTCGTACTAAAAATCATCGAATTTAGTAATATTTTGACGTTTATCATCCCCCTTTTCTTTAATGTGATATAAACAAAATATCATCGAATTAAGCAATATTTTGCGTTTTTTCAACGTTTTTGTGAATTTCTAGTTTATTGTTATTATTCATGAAATGTACGATAAAAATGAGACAAACACATAATTGATTAGAAAATAACCTTAAGTACTTCATTTTCAATCGTCTATTTGTTTCTCGTTGAAATACTGAGTAAGATATGGAAAAGGGGAGAAGTTCGGTTTTTATTGCATATATCGACGTTTCAGCCGGAATAGAGCGGTTTTACGTGTACATCTTCCATCGGTAATATAAACGGAAAATCAGGAACATTTTAGTCAATTCTAATGAAAACTAATTGATTTTTATCATTTGTATTGGAAACAACATTGTCATATGTCTTTTCTTGGATCTAAATAATACGAAACCTCGCTGTATGATTCGAAGTTAAAATCAATAAATTTGGCGTAATAGTGACTTTTTTCACGTTTTTTTATGTAGTTTGATATTACGTAAGTATATTCATTTTTACCAATATTTCGATACTATTTCATGTAGTATCACGATATATGATTTGGCCTTAATATCTCAGATTTACGAATAATATTGCATTTTAGGCAAGTTTTCTTGCATTTTTTTCTTACTAAACATCATCGAATTTAGCAATATTTTGACGTTTATCATCCCCTTTTCCTTTATGTGTTACAAACATAATATCACCGAATTAGGCAATATTTTTCCATTTTTTAACGTTTTTGTGATTTTTCAGTTTATTGTTATTAATTCATGAAATATACGATAAAAATGAGACAAACACATAATTGAATAGATAATAGCCTTAAATAATTCGTTTTCAATCATCTATTTGTTTCTCGTTGAAATACTGAGTAAGATATGGAAAAGGGAGAAGTTCGATTTTATTGCATATATCGACGTTTCAGCCGGAATAGAGCGGTTTTACGTGTACATCTTCCATCGGTAATATAAACGGAAAATCAATAACATTTTAGTCAATTCTAATGAAAACACATTGATTTTTATCATTTGCATTGGAAACAACATTGTCATATGTCTTTTCTTGGATCTAAATAATACGAAACCTCGCTTTATGATTCGAAGTTAAAATCCTCAAATTTGGTATAATAGTAACTTTTTCACGTTTTTCATGTAGTTTGATATTACATAAATATATTCATTTTTACAAATATTTCGATACTATTTCATGTAGTATCACGATATGTGATTTGGCCATCAATTCTCAGAATATCGCATAATATTGCATTTTAAGCAAGTTTTCTTGCATTTTGTTTCGTACTAAAAATCACCGAATTTAGTAATATTTTTACGTTAATCATCCCCTTTTACTTAATGTGATATAAACAAAATATCATCAAATTAGGCAATATTTTGCCGTTTTCAACGTTTTTGTGAATTAACAGTATATTGTTATTAATTCATTGAATATACGATAAAAATGAGACAAACACATAATTGATTAGATAATAACCTTAAGTACTTCATTTTCAATCATCTATTTGTTTCTCGTTGAAATACTGAGTCAGATATGGAAAAGGGGAGAAGTTCGGTTTTTATTGCATATATCGACGTTTCAGCCGGAATAGAGCGGTTTTACGTGTACATCTTCCATCGGTAATATAAACGGAAAATCAGGAACATTTTAGTTAATTCTAATGAAAACACATTGATTTTTATCATTTGTATTGGAAACAACATTGTCATATGTCTTTTCTTGGATCTAAATAATATGAAACCTTGCTTTATGATACGAAGTTAAATTCCTCAAATTTGGTATAATAGTGTCTTTTTTCACGTTTTTAATGTAGTTTGATATTACATAAATATATTCATTTTTACCATTATTTCGATACTATTTCATGTAGTATCACGATATGTGACTTGGCTTTCAAATCTCAGAATTTCGCCTAATATTGCATTTTAAGCAAGTTTTCTTGCATATTGTTTCGTACTAAAAATCACCGAATTTAGTAATATTTTTACGTTTATCATCCCCCTTTTACTTAATATGATATAAACAAAATATCATCAAATTAGGCAATATTTTGCCGTTTTCAACGTTTTTGTGAATTTTCAGTTTATTGGTATAAATTCATTATATATACGATAAAAATGATGCAAACACGTAATTGATTAGAAATTAACCTTAAATACCTCATTTTCAATCAACTATTTGTTTCTCGTTAAAATAATGAGTAAGATATTGAAAAGGGGAGACGTACGGTTTTTATTGCATATATCGCCGTTTCAGCTGGAATTGACCGGTTTTACATGTATATCTTCCGTCGGTATTATAATTGGAAAATCAGGAACATTTTAGGAAATTCTAATGAAAACACATTGATTTTTATCATTTGTATTGGAAACAACATTGTCATATGTCTTTTCTTGAATCTAAAAATTCCAAACCTCGCTTTATGATTCGAAGTTAAAATCCACAAATTTGGCATAATAGTGACTTTTTACACGTTTTTCATGTAGTTTGATATTACGTAAATATATTCATTTTTTACCAATATTTCGATACTATTTCATGTAGTATCACGATATGTGATTTGGCCTTCAAATCTCAGTATTTCATATAATATTGCATTTTAAGCAAGTTTTCTTGCATTTTGTTTCGTACTAAAAATCATCGAATTTAGTAATATTTTGACGTTTATCATCCCCCTTTTCTTTAATGTGATATAAACAAAATATCATCGAATTAGGCAATATTTTGCTGTTTTTCAACGTTTTTGTGAATTCCAGTTTATTGTTACTAATTCATTATATATACGATAAAAATGAGACAAACACATAATTGATTAGATAATAACCTTAAATACTTCATTTTCAATCATCTATTGGTTTCTCGTTGAAATACTGAGTAAGATATTAAAAAGGGGAGAAGTTCGATTTTATTGCATATATCGACGTTTCAGCCGGAATAGAGCGGTTTTACGTGTACATCTTCCATCTGTAATATAAACGGAAATCAGAACATTTTAGTAATTTAATGAAAACACATTGATTTTTATCATTTGTATTGGAAACAACATTGTCATATGTCTTTTCTTGGATCTAAAAATACAAACCTCGCTTATGACTCGTAGTTAAAATCCACAAATTTGGTATAATAGTGACTTTTTCACGTTTTTCATGTAGTTTGATATTACATAAATATGTTAATTTTTACAATATTTCGATACTATTTCATGTAGTATCACGATATGTGATTTGGCCTTCAATCTCAGAATTCGCATAATATTGCATTTTAAGCAAGTTTTCTTGCATTTTGTTTCGTACTAAAAATCATCGAATTTAGTAATATTTTACGTTATCATCCCCCTTTTCTTAATGTGATATAAACAAAATATCATCGAATTAGGCAATATTTTGCGTTTTCAACGTTTTTGTGAATTCAGTTATTGTTATTATTCATGAATATACGATAAAAATGAGACAAACACATAATTGATTAGATAATAACCTTAAGTACTTCATTTCAATCATCTATTTGTTTCTCGTTGAAATACTGAGTCAGATATGGAAAAGGGGAGAAGTTCGGTTTTTATTGCATATATCGACGTTTCAGCCGGAATAGAGCGGTTTTACGTGTTCATCTTCCATCGGTAATATAAACGGAAAATCAGGAACATTTTAGTCAATTCTAATGAAAACACATTGATTTTTATCATTTGTATTGGAAACAATATTGTCATATGTCTTTTCTTGGATCTAAATAATACGAAACCTCGCTTTATGATTCGAAGTTAAAATCCACAAATTTGGCGTAATAGTGACTTTTTTCACGTTTTTTATGTAGTTTGATATTACGTAAGTATATTCATTTTTACCAATATTTCGGTACTATTTAATGTAGTATCACGATATGTGATTTGGCCTTCATATCTCTGATTCTCGCCTAATATTGCATTTTAAGCAAGTTTTCTTGCATTTTGTTTCGTACTAAAAATCATCGAATTTAGCAATATTTTGACGTTTATCATCCCCCTTTTCCTTTATGTGATATAACAAAATATCATCGAATTAGGCAATATTTTGCTGTTTTTCAACGTTTTTTGTGAATTTCCAGTTTATTGTTACTAATTCATTATATATACGATAAAAATGAGACAAACACATAATTGATTAGATAATAACCTTAATACTTCATTTTCAATCATCTATTTGTTTCTCGTTGAAATAATGAGTAAGATATGGAAATGGGGAGAAGTTCGGTTTTTATTGCATATATCGACGTTTCAGCCGTAATTGTGCGGTTTTACGTGTACATCTTCCATCGGTAATATAAACGGAAAATCAGGAACATTTTAGTTTTTTTTTCACGTTTTTAATGTAGTTTGATATTACATAAATAAATTCATTTTTACCAATTTTTCGATATTATTTCATGTAGTATCACGATATGTGATTTGGCCTTCAAATCTCAGAATTTCGCATAATATTGCATTTTAAGCAAGTTTTCTTGCATTTTGTTTCGTACTAAAAATCCTCGAATTTAGTAATTTTTGACGTTTACCATCCCCCTTTTCTTTAATGTGATATAAACAAAATATCATCGAATTAAGCAATATTTTGCGTTTTTTCAACGTTTTTGTGAATTTCTAGTTTATTGTTATTATTCATGAAATATACGATAAAAATAGACAAACACATAATTGATTAGATAATAACCTTAAGTACTTCATTTTCAATCATCTATTTGTTTCTGGTTGAAATACTGAGTAAGATATTGAAAAGGGGAGAAGTTCGGTTTTTATTGCATATATCGACGTTTCAGCCGGAATAGAGCGGTTTTACGTGTACATCTTCCATCGGTAATATAAACGGAAAATCAGGAACATTTTAGTTCATTCTAATGAAAACACATTGATTTTTATCATTTGTATTGGAAACAACATTGTCATATGTCTATTCTTGGATCTAAATAATACGAAACCTCGCTTTTTGATTCGAAGTTAATTTCCTCAAATATGGTATAATAGTGTCTTTTTTCACGTTTTTGATGTAGTTTGATATTACATAAATATATTCATTTTTACCAATATTTTGATACTATTTCATGTAGTATAACGATATTTGATTTGACCTTTAAATCTCAGAATTTCGCATAATATTGCATTTTAAGCAAGTTTTCTTGCATTTTGTTTCGTACTAAAAATCATCGAATTTAGCAATATTTTGACGTTTATCATCCCCCTTTTTTTTGAGATATATACAAGAGTTGTTACATTCTTGTACAGCCACTAGTACGCGTAGCGTTTCGGGCAAGTCCTTAATCCTATGGTCCCTGGAATACGATCCTCTGCCGCGAAGAATCGTTTTTTCATCCAAGTACACATTTTACTGTTGCGTTAAACAGAGGCTACAGTTAAGGAATTGCGCCCAGTAAATCCTCCCCGGCCAGGATACGAACTCATGACATAGCGCTCGCGGAACGCCAGGCGAGTGTCTTACCACTACACCACGGAGACTGCATTTTCCTTTATGTGATATAAACAAAATATCATCGAATTAGGCAATATTTTGCTGTTTTTCAACGTTTTTTGTGAATTTCCAGTTTATTGTTACTAATTCATTATATATACGATAAAAATGAGACAAACACATAATTGATTAGATAATAACCTTAAATACTTCATTTTCAATCATCTATTTGTTTCTCGTTGAAATACTGAGTAAGATATGGAAAAGGGGAGAAGTTCGGTTTTTATTGCGTATATCGACGTTTCAGCCAGAATTGTGCGGTTTTACGTGTACATCTTCCATCGGTAATATAAACGGAAAATCAGGAACATTTTAGTTTTTTTTCACGTTTTTAATGTAGTTTGATATTACATAAATATATTCATTTTTACCAATATTTCGATACTATTTCATGTAGTATCACGATATGTGATTTGGCCTTCAAATCTCAGAATTTCGCATAATATTGCATTTTAAGCAAGTTTTCTTGCATTTTGTTTCGTACTAAAAATCATCGAATTTAGTAATATTTTGACGTTTATCATCCCCCTTTTCTTTAATGTGATATAAACAAAATATCATCGAATTAAGCAATATTTTGCGTTTTTTCAACGTTTTTGTGAATTTCTAGTTTAATGTTATTATTCATGAAATGTACAATAAAAATGAGACAAAAACATAATTGATTAGATAATAACCTTAAGTACTTCATTTTCAATCATCTATTTGTTTCTCGTTGAAATACTGAGTAAGATATGGAAAAGGGGAGAAGTTCGGTTTTTATTGCATATATCGACGTTTCAGCCGGAGTAGAGCGGTTTTACGTGTACATCTTCCATCGGTAATATAAACGGAAAATCAGGAACATTTTAGTCAATTCTAATGAAAACTAATTGATTTTTATCATTTGTATTGGAAACAACATTGTCATGTGTCTTTTCTTGGATCTAAATAATACGAAACCTCGCTTTATGATTCGAAGTTAAAATCAACAAATTTGGCGTAATAGTGACTTTTTTCACGTTTTTTTATGTAGTTTGATATTACGTAAGTATATTCATTTTTAACAATATTTCGATACTATTTCATGTAGTATCACGATATATGATTTGGCCTTAATATCTCAGATTTTCGAATAATATTGCATTTTAGGCAAGTTTTCTTGCATTTTGTTTCTTACTAAACATCATCGAATTTAGCAATATTTTAACGTTTATCATCCCCTTTTCCTTTATGTGTTACAAACATAATATCACCGAATTAGGCAATATTTTTCCATTTTTTAACGTTTTTGTGATTTTTCAGTTTATTGTTATTAATTCATGAAATATACGATAAAAATGAGACAAACACACAATTGAATAGATAATAGCCTTAAATAATTCGTTTTCAATCATCTATTTGTTTCTCGTTGAAATACTGAGTAAGATATGGAAAAGGGGAGAAGTTCGATTTTATTGCATATATCGACGTTTCAGCCGGAATAGAGCGGTTTTACGTGTACATCTTCCATCGGTAATATAAACGGAAAATCAGGAACATTTTAGTCAATTCTAATGAAAACACATTGATTTTTATCATTTGTATTGGAAACAACATTGTCATATGTCTTTTCTTGGATCTAAATAATACGAAACCTCGCTTTATGATTCGAAGTTAAAATCCTCAAATTTGATATAATAGTAACTTTTTTCACGTTTTTCATGTAGTTTGATATTACATAAATATATTCATTTTTACCAATATTTCGATACTATTTCATGTAGTATCACGATATGTGATTTGGCCTTCAAATCTCAGATTTTCGCAAAATATTGCATTTTAAGCAAGTTTTCTTGCATTTTGTTTCGTACTAAAAATCATCGAATTCAGTAATATTTTGACGTTTATCATTAGATGATATTTTGTGTAAATCACATAAAGGAAAAGGGGGATGATAAAGTCAAAATATTGCTAAATTCGATGATTAATTCATTATATATACGATAAAAATTATGCAAACACATAATTGATCAGAAAATAACCTTAAATACTTCATTTTCAATCATCTATTTGTTTCTCGTTAAAATACTGCGTAAGATATTGAAAAGGGGAGAAGTTCTGTTTTTATTGCATATATCGACGTTTCAGCCGGAGTAGAACGGTTTTACGTGTACATCATCCATCGGTAATATAAACCGAAAATCAGGAACATTTTAGTTAATTTTAATGAAAACACATTGATTTTTGTCATTTGTATTGGAAGCAAAATCTTTATACGTCTTTTCTAGGGTCTAAAAAATACGAAACGTTGCTTTATGATTCGAAGTTAAAATCCTCTAATTTGGTATAATAATGACTTTTTTCACGTTTTTCATGTAGTTTGATATTACGTAAATATATTCATTATTACCAATATTTCCATACTATTTCATGTTGTATCACGATATGTGATTTGGCCTTCAAATCTTAGATTTTCGCATAATATTGCATTTTAGGCAAGTTTTCTTGCATTTTGTTTCGTACTAAAAATCATCGAATTCAGCAATATTTTGACGTTTATTATCCCCTTTTCCTTTATGTGATATAAACGAAATATCATCGAATTAGGCAATATTTTGCTGTTTTTCCACGTTTTTGTGAATTTTCAGTTTATTGCTATTAATTCATTATATATACGATAAAAATGATGCAAACACATAATTGATCAGAAAATAACCTTAAATACTTCATTTTCAATCAACTATTTGTTTCTCGGTAAAATACTGAGTAAGATATTGGAAAGGGGAGAATTTCTGTTTTTATTGCATATATCGACGTTTCAGCCGGAGTAGAACGGTTTTACGTGTACATCTTCCATCGGTAATATAAACCGAAAATCAGGAACATTTTAGTTATTTTAATGAAAAGACATTGATTTTTGTCATTTGTATTGGAAGCAACATCTTTATACGTCTTTTCTAGGGTCTAAAAAATACGAAACGTCGCTTTATGATTCGAAGTTAAAATCCTCAAATTTGGTATAATAATGACTTTTTTCACGTTTTTCATGTAGTTTGATATTACGTAAATATATTCATTTTTACCAATATTTCGATACTATTTCATGTAGTATCACGATATGTGATTTGGCCTTCATATCTCAGATTTTCGCAAAATATTGCATTTTAAGCAAGTTTTCTTGCATTTTGTTTCGTACTAAAAATCATCGAATTCAGTAATATTTTGACGTTTATCATTGGATGATATTTTGTGTAAATCACATAAAGGAAAAGGGGATGATAAAGGTCAAAATATTGCTAAATTCGATGATTAATTCATTATATATACGATAAAAATTATGCAAACACATAATTGATCAGAAAATAACCTTAAATACTTGATTTTCAATCATCTATTTGTTTCTCGTTAAAATACTGAGTAAGATATTGAAAAGGGGAGAAGTTCTGTTTTTTTGCATATATCGACGTTTCAGCCGGATTAGAACGGTTTTACGTGTACATCTTACATCGGTAATATAAACCGAAAATCAGGAACATTTTTTTTAAATGAAAAGACATTGATTTTTGTCATATGTATTGGAAGCAACATATTTATACGTCTTTTCTAGTGTCTAAAAAATACGAAACGTCGCTCTATGATTCGAAGTTAAAATCCTCAAATTTGGTATAATAATGACTTTTTTCACGTTTTTCATGTAGTTTGATATTACGTAAATATATTCATTTTTACCAATATTTCGACACTATTTCATGTAGTATCACGATATGTGATTTGGCCTTCAAATCTCAGATTTTCGCTTAATATTGCATTTTAAGCAAGTTTTCTTGCATTTTGTTTCGTACTAAAAATCATCGAATTCAGCAATATTTTGACGTTCATCATCCCCTTTTCCTTTATGTGATATAAACAAAATATCATCGAATTAGGCAATATTTTGCTGTTTTTCCACGTTTTTGTGAATTTTCAGTTTATTGCTATTAATTCATTAAATATACGATAAAAATGATGCAAACACATAATTGATGAGAATTTGACCTTAAACACTTCATTTTCAATCAACTATTTGTTTCTCGTTAAATACTGAGTAAGATATTGGAAAGGGGAGAAGTTCTGTTTTTATTGCATATATCGACGTTTCAGCCGGATTAGAGCGGTTTTACGTGTACATCTTCCATCGGTAATATAAACGGAAAATCAGGAACATTTTAGTTAATTCTAATGAAAACACATTGATTTTTATCATTTGTATTTGAAACAACATTGTCATATGTTTTTCCTGGATCTAAATAATCCGAAACCTCGCTCTATGATTTGAAGTTAAAATCCTCAAATATGGTAATATAGGGACTTTTTTCACGTTATTCATGTAGTGTGATTTTACGTATATATATTCGTTTTACCAATATTTCGATACCACTTCATGTTTTCTCACGATATGTGATTTGGCCTTCAAATCTCAGAATTTAGCAAATTTTGCATTTTTAAGCAAGTTTTCTTGCATTTTGTTTTGTACTAAAAATCATCGAATTTAGCAATATTTTGACCTTTATCATCTCCTTTTCCTTTATGTGATTTAAACAAAATATCATCGAATTAGGCAATTTTTTGCCGTTTTTCCACGTTTTTGTGGATTTTCAGTTTATTGTTATTATTTCATTAAATATACGAGAAAAATTTGGAAACACATAATTGATCAGAAAATAACCTTAAATACTTCATTTTCAATCATCTATTTGTTTCTTGTTAAAATACTGAGTAAGATATTGAAAAGGGGAGAAGTTCTGTTTTTATTGCATATATCGACGTTTCAGCCGGATTAGAACGGTTTTACGTGTACATCTTCCATCGGTAATATAAACCGAAATCAGAACATTTTCGTTAATTTTAATGAAAACATTGATTTTTGATTTGTATTGGAAGCAACATCTTTATACGTCTTTTTGGGTCTAAAAAATACGAAACGTCGCTTTATGATTGAAGTTAAAATCCTCAAATTTGGTATAATAATGACTTTTTCACGTTTTTCATGTAGTTTGATATTACGTAATATATTCATTTTACCAATATTTCGATACTATTCATGTAGTATCACGATATGTGATTTGGCCTTCAAATCTCAGATTTTCGCAAATATTGCATTTTAAGCAAGTTTTCTTGCATTTTGTTTCGTACTAAAAATCATCGAATTCAGCAATATTTTGACGTTGATCATCTCCTTTTCCTTTATGTGATTTAAACAAAATATCATCGAATTAAGCAATATTTTGCCGTTTTTCCACGTTTTTGTGAATTTCCAGTTTATTGTTATTATTTCATTAAATATACGAGAAAAATTTTGGAAACACATAATTGATCAGAAAATAACCTTAAATACTTCATTTTCAATCATCTATTTGTTTCTCGTTAAAATCTGAGTAAGATATTGAAAAGGGGAGAAGTTCTGTTTTTATTGCATATATCGACGTTTCAGTCGGTAGAACGGTTTGTTGCATCTAACGATTAGATGCAACAAAGGTGTACATCATTATGCCTTATGTAGAAAAATTTCTACACAATCTATGACAACTGGGGAGAATTCTATGAATTCTACCACAATACAATATTGCAAGGTACATCAGGAAATAAATGTACTTGCTACTGAGTCAAGCAATAATACCACTCTGCCTACAGCTCAACTCAAACTAATTGACAGGAAATCTAGAGTTAACACTAGAGGTCTCTTTGATCAAGGATCACAGAAAACCTTCATCACACAACAATTAGTCGAGCAGTTAAAAATAAAACCTGCCAAAAGTGTTAGACTGAATATTTCCGGGTTCTTGAATAATAGTGGACCTCGTGAATACCAAGTAGTCAAGGTGTTAGAGAGACTTGGATCTTCCACTAGTCCAATACAAGTGGTAGTAGTAGATAAACTTCCTTCAGACCTGCAGATCACAGGACTGCGAGATATCTTAAACGAAACCGCATGAGGCTAGCAGACTACAAAATAAATTCTGACTGCCTCACTGATGTTGGTATACTTATAGGCGCTGACCATTATTATAAATGTATAACGGGATCCACCAGACAACATTCGTTTTGGCATATTTTCGGTATAAAAAGTCGTAATTTCAAAAGTGAATACGTGCAGAGAGCCCGAATTTGGCTCAAAAATATGGCTCAATCGTCGAATTTGTGATGTTTAGGATATTTTGAAAACTGCAGGGATAGTTTGGGCAAAATGTTATCCATCGCCGCTTTCAGTAATTGGCATATTTTCGGTATGAAAAGTCGTAATTTCAAACTGCGAATACATGCAGAAAGCCAAACGTTGGCTCCAAAATATGGCTCAAGGGTCGAATTGGGGATGTTTTGGATATTTTAAAAACTGCAGGGATGGCCTGGGCAAAATGTGATCCATCGCCGCTTTGAGTAATTGACATGTTTTCGGTATAAAAAGTCGTAATTTCAAACTGCGAATACGTTTTGAGAGCCAGAATTTAGCTCCAAAATAATTCTCAAGGGTCGAATTTGGGATGTTTGGGATAATTTGGAAACTGCAGGGAGGGTTTGGGCAAATTGTGATCCATCGCCGCTTTTAGTAATTGGCATATTTTCGGTATAAAATTCGTAATTTCAAACTGGTAACACATGCAGAGAGCCAGAATTTAGCTCCAAAATATGGCTCAAGCGTCGAATTTGGGATGTTTGCTATATTTTGAAAACTGCAGGGCGGGTTTGGGCAAAATGTGATCCATCGTCGCTCTCAGTAAATGGCATATTTTCGGTATAAAAAGAAGTAATTTCAAACAGCGAATACGTGCAGAGAGCCCAAATTTGGCTTCAAAATATGTCTCCAGCGTCGAATTTGGAATGTTGGGGATATTTTGAAAACTGCTGGGGGGGGGGGGCGGGTTTGGGCGAAATGTGACCCATCGATGCTTTCAGTAATTGACATATTTTTGGTATAAAATGTCGTAATTTCGACCTGCGAATATGTGCAGAAAGCCAGAATCTGGCTTCAAGAATATGGATCAAGGGTCGAATTTGGGATGCTTTGGATTTTTTGAAAACTGAATGGTGGGTTTGGGCAAAATGTGATCTATCGTCGCTTTCAGTAATTGGCATACTTTCGGTAAAAAGTAGTTTTTCAAACTGCGAATACGTGCAGAAGCCAGAATTCGGCTAGAAAATATGGCTCAAGGTTCGAATTGGGATGGTTGGGATATTTTGAAAACTGCAGGAGGGGGAAGGGGGTGTGTTTGGGCAAAATATGACCCATCGCTCCTCTCAGTAATTAACATATTTTCGGTATAAAATATCGTAATTTCAACTGCGAATATATGTAGAGAGCCAGAATTTGGCTCCAAAATATGGCTCAAGGGTCGAATTAGGGATGCTTGGGATATTTTGAAAACTGCAGGGAGCGTTTGGGAAAATGTGACCCATCGCTGCTCTCAGTAATTGGCATTTTTTCGGTATAAAAAGACGTAATTTCAGACTGCTAATACGTGCAGAGAGCCCGAATTTGACTCCAAAATATGGCTCAAGTTTCGAATTTAGGATGTTTGGGATATTTTGAAATCTGCAGGGGAGGGGAGGGTTTGACAAAATGTGACCTATCGCCGCTCAGTAATTGACATATTTCGGTGTATAAATTCGTAATTTCAAACTGCTAATATGTGCAGAGAGCCAAATTTGGCTCCAAAATATGGTCAGGTCGAATTTGGATGTTTGGGATATTTTGAAAACTGCAGGGTTTTGGGCAAAATGTACCCATCGTCGCAGTCAGTAATTGGCATATTTTCAGTATAAAAGTCGTAATTTCAAACTGTGAATACATGCAGAAGCCAAATTTGGCTCCAAAATATGGCTCAAGGGTCGAATTTGGGATGCCTGGGATTTTGAAAACTGCAGGGAGAGTTTGGGCAAAATGTGATGTCGCGCTTTCAGTAATTGCATGTTTTCGGTATAAAAAGTCGTAATTTCAAACTGCGAATACGTTCAGAGCCAGTTAGCACCAAAATAATTCTCAGGGTCGAATTTGGGATGTTTGGGATATTTCGAAAACTGCAGGGAAGGTTTGGGAAAAATGTGATCCATCGCCGCTTCATTAATTGGCATATTTTCGGTATAAAAAGTCGTAATTTCAAACTGCGAATACGTGCAGAGAGCCAGAATTTGGCTCCAAATATCTCAAGTGTTGAATTTGGGACATTTGGGATATTTTGGAAACTGCAGGGAGGTTTGGGCAAAATGTGATCCATCGTAGCTTTCAGTAATTGGCATATTTTCAGTATAAAAAGTCGTAATTTCAAAAAGCGAATACTTGCAGAGAGCCCGAATTTGGCTCAAAATCTGGTTCAAGCGTCGAATTTGTGATGTTTAGGATATTTTGAAAACTGCAGGGAGGGTTTGGGCAAAATGTTATCCATCGCCGCTTTCAGTAATTGGCATATTTTCGGTATGAAAAGTCGTAATTTCAAACTGCGAATACATGCCGAAAGCCAAACGTTGGCTCCAAAATATGGCTCAAGGGTCGAATTAGGGATGTTTGGGATATTTTAAAAACTGCAGGGATGGCCTGGGCAAAATGTGATCCATCGCCACACTCAGTAATTGGCATATTTTCGGTATAAGATGAAATAATTACAAACTGCGAACACGTGCAGAGACCCCAAATTTGGCTCCAAAATATGGCTCAAGCGTCGAATTAGAGATGTTTGGGATATTTTGAAAACTGCAGGGAGGGTTTGGGCAAAATGTGATCTATCGCCGCTTTCAGTAATTGTCTTGTTTTCGGAATAAAAAGTCGTAATTTCAAACTGCGAATACGTTTTGAGAGCCAGAATTTAGCTCCAAAATAATTCTCAAGGGTCGAATTTGGGATGTTTGGGATATTTCGAAAACTGCAGGGAAGGTTTGGGCAAAATGTGATCCATCGCCGCTCTCAGTAATTGACATATTTTCAGTATAAAAAGTCGTTATTTCAAACTGCGAATATGTGCAGAGCCGCAATTTGTCTCCAAAATTTGGCACAAGGGTTGAATTTTGGATGTTTGTGAGGGGGGGGGTTTGGGCAAAATGTGACCCATCGACGCTCTCAGTAATTGGCATATTTTCGGTATAAAATGACGTAATTTCAAACTGCGAATACGTGCAGAGAGCCCAAATTTGGCTCCTAAATATGGCTGAAGCGTCGAATTTGTGATGTTTGGGATATTTTGAAAACTGCAGGGAGGGTTTGGGCAAAGTGTGATCCATCGTTGCTTTCAGTAATTGGCATATTTTCAGTATAAAAATTCGTAATTTCAAACTGCGAATTCTTGCAGAGAGTCAGAATTTGGCTCCAAAATAAGGCTCAAGGTTCGAATTTAGGATGTTTGGGATATGCTCTCAGTAATTAATATATTTTCGGTATAAAAAGTCGTAATTTCAAACTGCGAATACGTGCAGAGCGCCAGAATTTGGTTCCAAAATAAGGCTCAAGCGTTAAATTTGTGATGTTTAGGATAATTTGGAAACTGCAGGGAAAGTTTGGGCAAATTGTGATCCATCGCCGCTTTCAGTAATTGGCATATTTTCGGTATAAAATTCGTAATTTCAAACTGGTAATACATGCAGAGAGCCAGAATTTGCATCACTCTCAGCCTCTGCATCACTCTCTTAAGCCTCTGCTTCTCTCTCTTGATCCTCTGCATCACTCTCTTTAGCCTCTGCATCACTCTCGTAAGCCTCTGCATCACTCTCGTAAGCCTCTGAATCACTCTCTTGAGCCTCTGCATCACTCTCTTGAGCCCCTGCATCCATCTCTTGAGCCTCTGCATCACTCTCCTGAGCCTCTGTGTCACCCTTTTAAGCCTCTGCATCCCTCTTTTGAGAGTCTGCATCACTTTCTTAAGCCTCTGCATCACTCTCGTAAGCCTTTGCATCACTCTCGTAAGCCTCTGAATCACTCTCTTGAGCCTCTGCATCCCTTTCTTGAGCCTCTGCATCACTCCCAAGAGCCTCTGCATCCCTCTCTTGTGCCTCTTCATCCCTCACTTCAGCCTCTGCATCCCTCTCTTGAGCCTCTGCATCACTCTCTTGAGCCTCTGCATCACTCTCTTGAGCTTCTGCATCACTCTCTTAAGCCTCTGCATCCCTCTCTTGAGCCTCTGCATCACTCTCATGAGCCTCTGCATCACTCTCATTAGCCTCTGCATCACTCTCAAGTGCCTCTGCATCTTTTTCTTGTGCCTCTGCATCACTCACTTTAGCTTCTGCATCCCTCTCTTGAGCCTCTGCATCCCTCTCTTGAGCCTCTTCATCCCTCTCTTAAGCCTCTGAATCCCTCTCTAGAGCCTCTGCATCACTCTCTTGAGCTTTTCCATCCCTCTTTTGAGCCTTTGCATCACTCTCTTAAGCCTCTGCATCACTCTCTTTAGCCTCTGCATCACTCTCAATTGCCTCTGCAACTTTTTCTTGTGCCTCTGCATCACTCTCTTGAGCCTATTCATCCCTTTCTTGAGCCTCTGCATCCCTCTCTTGAGCCTCTGCACCACTCTCTTAAGCTTCTGCATCACTCTCGTAAGCCTCTGCATCACTCTCGTAAGCCTCTGCATCACTCTCGTAAGCCTCTGAATCACTCTCTTGAGCCTCTGCATCACTCTCTTGAGCCCCTGCATCCATCTCTTGAGCCTCTGCATCACTCTCCTGAGCCTCTGTATCACCCTTTTAAGCCTCTGCATCCCTCTTTTGAGAGTCTGCATCACTTTCTTAAGCCTCTGCATCACTCTCGTAAGGCTTTGCATCACTCTCGTAAGCCTCTGAATCACTCTCTTGAGCCTCTGCATCCCTTTCTTGAGCCTCTGCATCACTCCCAAGAGCCTCTGCATCCCTCTCTTGTGCCTCTTCATCCCTCACTTCAGCCTCTGCATCCCTCTCTTGAGCCTCTGCATCACTCTCTTGAGCCTCTGCATCACTCTCTTGAGCTTCTGCATCACTCTCTTAAGCCTCTGCATCCCTCTCTTGAGCCTCTGCATCACTCTCATGAGCCTCTGCATCACTCTCATTAGCCTCTGCATCACTCTCAAGTGCCTCTGCATCTTTTTCTTGTGCCTCTGCATCACTCACTTTAGCTTCTGCATCCCTCTCTTGAGCCTCTGCATCCCTCTCTTGAGCCTCTGCATCCCTCTCTTAAGCCTCTGAATCCCTCTCTAGAACCTCTGCATCACTCTCTTGAGCTTTTCCATCCCTCTTTTGAGCCTTTGCATCACTCTCTTAAGCCTCTGCATCACTCTCTTTAGCCTCTGCATCACTCTCAATTGCCTCTGCATCTTTTTCTTGTGCCTCTGCATCACTCTCTTGAGCCTATTCATCCCTTTCTTGAGGCTCTGCATCCCTCTCTTGAGCCTCTGCACCACTCTCTTAAGCTTCTGCATCACTCTCGTAAGCCTCTGCATCACTTCTTAAGCCTCTGCATCACTCTCGTAATCCTCTGACTCACTCTCTTGAGCCTCTCTATCACTCTCTTGAGCCCTGCATCCCTCTATTGAGCCTCTGCATCACTCTCTTGAGCCTCTGCATCACCCTCTTAAGCCTCTGTGTTACCACCCTTGAGACTAAATAAGGTTCTTCTCCCCGCAGTGCAATAAAAATAATAATAAATCGGCTTCGCCAACAACTGTCTAGGGGTAAATATACATCACTGCATAAAATGGAGAACAATATATTTATGCTAAGGGGGACAAACTTAATAACACTTAAATGTATAAATAATAACCAGAAATATTCTTCAGCATGCAAATCATAGAATAACCTCCTTATTGAGACATGAGCACTATCACTAAGACATGGATTAATTAGAGAGATATATACAATATCATCTAACCAGATAATTAACATTTATATGGGCTAAAATAACAGTGACCAATGACTTAACATAAACCATGACTCCTCACGACCGCAGCCGCCACGCTTCTGCCCACGCCTTGGTCCGCAGGCCAAGCGTCTACCAAAATATCAACTAACCGTCCACACAAACATTGTGGAAAATCTAATAATAAAACGCAGCACTAATATTCAAAACATTGTTAAACTAAAGAGTAGTAAACACTGGTACAACATTCCATACAATAATACGGAAACCAAATATGGGAATAACTCAATGTAAAACTATAAACACTCGATTGACAACAATGTTCCCACACTGGCCATATCCAAATATGGTCAACCGCCCACACGGAGAAACTACATGAGAAATTAACACCAAAAGCCTCACACAATATAATGTAACTCAGGCACACTACAGCCTGCTATAATATATATATAACATACAAAATCTTATATCATACAACTGGATGCTATATTAAAGAACAAGACAATAAAGTAATATGAGAATCAAGAGTAATGGCAGAATCCTAGTGAGATTCGTAACACTCTGCATCCCTCTTTTGAGCCTCTGCATCACATTCTTAAGACTGCATCCCATTCTTGAGCCTCTGCATCTCTCTCTTGAACTACCTGCATCCCTCTCATGAGCCTTTGCATCCCTCTCTTGAGCCTTTGCATCACTCGACTAAGCCTCTGCATCCCTCTCTTGAGCCTCACCATCACTCTCAAGAGTCTATGCATAACTCTCATGTGCCTCTGCATCCTCACTTTAGCCTCTGCATCCCTCTCTTGAGACCCTGCATCCCTCTCTAGAGCCTGTGCATCCCCTCTCTTGAGCCTCTGCATCCCTCTCTTGAGCCTGTGCATCACTCTCTTCAGCCTCTGCATCCCTTTCTTGAGCCTCTGCATCACTCTCTTTGAGCCTCTGCATCACTCTCTTGAGCCTCTACATCCGTCTCTTGAGCCTCTGCAACACTCTCTTCCGCCTCTGCATCACTCTCTTAAGCCTCTGAATCCCTCTCTTGAGCCTCTGCATCACTCTTTTGAGCCTCTGAATCACTCTCTTGAGTGTCTGCATCCCTCTCTTGAGCCTCTGCATCACTCTCTTCAGCCTCTGCATCCCTCTCTTGAGCCTCTGCATCACTCTCGTGAGCCTCTGCATCACTCTCTCGGCCCTGCATCACTCTCTTGAGCCTCTGCATCACTCTCCTAAACCTCTGAATCCTCTCTTGAGGCCTCTGCATCACTTTCTCGGCCCTGCATCACTCTCTTGATCCTCTGCATCACTCTCTTGAGCCTCTGCATCACTCTCTAGAGCCTCTGCATCACTCTCTACAGCCTCTGAATCACTCTCGTAAGCCTCTGCTTCCCTCTCTTGATCCTCTGCATCACTCTCTTGAGCCTCTGCATCACTCTCTTGAGCCTCTGCATCCCTCTCTTGAACGTATTCATCACTCAATTGAGCCTCATCACTCAATTGCAAAGGCTCAGGAGAGGGATGCAGAGGCTCAAGAAAGGGATGCAGGGGCTCAGGAGAGGGATGCAGGGGCTCAGGAGAGTGATACAGAGGCTCAAGAGAGTGATTCAGAGGCTTACGAGAGTGATGCAGAGGCTTAAGAGAGTGATGCAGAGGCTCAAGAGAGTGAAGCAGAAGATCAAGAGAGGGAAGCAGAGGCTTAAGAGAGAGATGCAGGGATTGAAGAGAGTGATGCAGAGGCTCTAAAGAGTGATGCAGAGACTCAAGAGAGTGATGCAGAGGCTTACGTTAATGATGCAGAGAATCAAGAGAGTGATGCAGAGGCTCGAGAGAGTTATGCAGAGGCCTCCAGAGAGGGATTCAGAGGCTTAACGGAGTGTTGTAGAGGCTCAAGAGAGGGATGAAGAGACTTAAGAGAGTGATGCAGAGGCTCAAGAGAGGGATACAAAGGCTCAAGAGAGTGATGGATCACATTTTGATGAGTGATGGAGTGAGAGGCGATGGATCACATTTTGCCCAAACCATCCCTGTAGTTTTCAAAATATCCCTCTTTTGAGCCTCTGCATCACTTTCTTAAGCCTCTTTCTTAAGAGGAACAAGAGAGTGATGCAGAGGCTTACGAGAGTGATGCAGAGGCTGAAGCGAGTGATGTAGAGGCTCAGGAGAGTGATGTAGAGGCTCTGGAGAGTGATGCATAGGCTGAATAGAGTGATGCAGAGGCTTAAGAGAGGGATGATGAGGCTCAAGAGAGGGATGTATAGGCTCAAGAGAGTGATGCAGAGGCTCAAGAGAGGGATGCAGAGGCTGAAGAGAGTGATGCAGATGCTCAAGAGAGGGATGCAGTGGCTCAAGAAATTGATTCAGAGGCCTACGAGAGTGATGCCGAGGCTTAAGAGAGTGATGCAGAGGCTTAAGAGAGGGATGCAGAGGCTCAAGAGGGGGATGCAGAGGCTCAAGAGAGGGATGCAATGGCTCAAGAGAGGAATGCAGAGGCTCAAGTGAGGGATCTCTCTCTTGAACCTCTGCATCACTCTCAGAGCCTCTGAATCCCTCTCTTGTGCCTCTTCATCCCTCACTTGTGCCTCTGCATCCCTACCTTGAGCATCTGCATCCCTCTCTTGAGCCTCTGCATCCGTCTCTTAAGCCTCTGCATCACTCTCTTAAGCCTCTGCTTCCTTCTCTTGATCCACTGCATCACTCACTTGAGCCTCTGCATCACTCTCTTGATCGTCTGCATCACTCTCTTGAGCCACTGCATCACTCTCTTGAGCCTCTCTATCACTCTCTTAAGCCTCTGCATCCCGCTCTTGAACCTCTGCATCACTCCCTTGAGCCTCTTCATCATTCTTTTGAGCCTCTGCATCACTCTCTTGAGCCTCTGCATCACTCTCATTAGCCTCTGCATCACTCTCAAGTGCCTCTGCATCTTTTTCTTGTGCCTCTGCATCACTCACTTTAGCTTCTGCATCCCTCTCTTGAGCCTCTGCATCCCTCTCTTGAGCCTCTGCATCCCTCTCTTAAGCCTCTGAATCCCTCTCTAGAGCCTCTGCATCACTCTCTTGAGCTTTTCCATCCCTCTTTTGAGCCTTTGCATCACTCTCTTAAGCCTCTGCATCACTCTCTTTAGCCTCTGCATCACTCTCAATTGCCTCTGCATCTTTTTCTTGTGCCTCTGCATCACTCTCTTGAGCCTATTCATCCCTTTCTTGAGCCTCTGCATCCCTCTCTTGAGCCTCTGCACCACTCTCTTAAGCTTCTGCATCACTCTCGTAAGCCTCTGCATCACTCTCGTAAGCCTCTGCAATACTCTCGTAAGCCTCTGAATCACTCTCTTGAGCCTCTGCATCACTCTCTTGAGCCCCTGCATCCATCTCTTGAGCCTCTGCATCACTCTCCTGAGCCTCTGTATCACCCTTTTAAGCCTCTGCATCCCTCTTTTGAGAGTCTGCATCACTTTCTTAAGCCTCTGCATCACTCTCGTAAGGCTTTGCATCACTCTCGTAAGCCTCTGAATCACTCTCTTGAGCCTCTGCATCCCTTTCTTGAGCCTCTGCATCACTCCCAAGAGCCTCTGCATCCCTCTCTTGTGCCTCTTCATCCCTCACTTCAGCCTCTGCATCCCTCTCTTGAGCCTCTGCATCACTCTCTTGAGCCTCTGCATCACTCTCTTGAGCTTCTGCATCACTCTCTTAAGCCTCTGCATCCCTCTCTTGAGCCTCTGCATCACTCTCATGAGCCTCTGCATCACTCTCATTAGCCTCTGCATCACTCTCAAGTGCCTCTGCATCTTTTTCTTGTGCCTCTGCATCACTCACTTTAGCTTCTGCATTCCTCTCTTGAGCCTCTGCATCCCTCTCTTGAGCCTCTGCATCCCTCTCTTAAGCCTCTGAATCCCTCTCTAGAACCTCTGCATCACTCTCTTGAGCTTTTCCATCCCTCTTTTGAGCCTTTGCATCACTCTCTTAAGCCTCTGCATCACTCTCTTTAGCCTCTGCATCACTCGCAATTGCCTCTGCATCTTTTTCTTGTGCCTCTGCATCACTCTCTTGAGCCTATTCATCCCTTTCTTGAGGCTCTGCATCCCTCTCTTGAGCCTCTGCACCACTCTCTTAAGCTTCTGCATCACTCTCGTAAGCCTCTGCATCACTCTCTTAAGCCTCTGCATCACTCTCGTAATCCTCTGACTCACTCTCTTGAGCCTCTCTATCACTCTCTTGAGCCCCTGCATCCCTCTATTGAGCCTCTGCATCACTCTCTTGAGCCTCTGCATCACCCTCTTAAGCCTCTGTGTTACCACCCTTGAGACTAAATAAGGTTCTTCTCCCCGCAGTGCAATAATAATAATAATAAATCGGCCTCGCCAACAACTGTCTAGGGGTAAATATACATCACCGCATAAAATGGAGAACAATATATTTATGCTAAGGGGGACAAACTTAATAACACTTAAATCTATAAATAATAACCAGAAATATTCTTCAGCATGCAAATCATAGAATAACCTCCTTATTGAGACATGAGCACTATCACTAAGACATGGATTAATTAGAGAGATATATACAATATCATCTAACCAGATAATTAACATTTATATGGGCTAAAATAAAAGTGACCAATGACTTAACATAAACCATGACTCCTCACGACCGCAGCCGCCACGCTTCTGCCCACGCCTTGGTCCGCAGGCCAAGCGTCTACCAAAATATCAACTAACCGTCCACACAAACATTGTGGAAAATCTAATAATAAAACGCAGCACTAATATTCAAAACATTGTTAAACTAAAGAGTAGTAAACACTGGTACAACATTCCATACAATAATACGGAAACCAAATATGGGAATAACTCAATGTAAAACTATAAACACTCGATTGACAACAATGTTCCCACACTGGCCATATCCAAATATGGTCAACCGCCCACACGGAGAAACTACATGAGAAATTAACACCAAAAGCCTCACACAATATAATGTAACTCAGGCACACTACAGCCTGCTATAATATATATATAACATACAAAATCTTATATCATACAACTGGATGCTATATTAAGAACAAGACAATAAAGTAATATGAGAATCAAGAGTAATGGCAGAATCCTAGTGAGATTCGTAACACTCTGCATCCCTCTTTTGAGCCTCTGCATCACATTCTTAAGACTGCATCCCATTCTTGAGCCTCTGCATCTCTCTCTTGAACTCCTGCATCCCTCTCATGAGCCTTTGCATCCCTCTCTTGAGCCTTTGCATCACTCGACTAAGCCTCTGCATCCCTCTCTTGAGCCTCACCATCACTCTCAAGAGTCTATGCATAACTCTCATGTGCCTCTGCATCCCTCACTTTAGCCTCTGCATCCCTCTCTTGAGACCCTGCATCCCTCTCTAGAGCCTGTGCATCCCTCTCTTGAGCCTCTGCATCCCTCTCTTGAGCCTGTGCATCACTCTCTTCAGCCTCTGCATCCCTTTCTTGAGCCTCTGCATCACTCTCTTTGAGCCTCTGCATCACTCTCTTGAGCCTCTACATCCGTCTCTTGAGCCTCTGCAACACTCTCTTCCGCCTCTGCATCACTCTCTTAAGCCTCTGAATCCCTCTCTTGAGGCCTCTGCATCACTCTTTTGAGCCTCTGAATCACTCTCTTGAGTGTCTGCATCCCTCTCTTGAGCCTCTGCATCACTCTCTTCAGCCTCTGCATCCCTCTCTTGAGCCTCTGCATCACTCTCGTGAGCCTCTGCATCACTCTCTCGGCCCTGCATCACTCTCTTGAGCCTCTGCATCACTCTCCTAAACCTCTGAATCCCTCTCTTGAGGCCTCTGCATCACTTTCTCGGCCCTGCATCACTCTCTTGATCCTCTGCATCACTCTCTTGAGCCTCTGCATCACTCTCTAGAGCCTCTGCATCACTCTCTACAGCCTCTGAATCACTCTCGTAAGCCTCTGCTTCCCTCTCTTGATCCTCTGCATCACTCTCTTGAGCCTCTGCATCACTCTCTTGAGCCTCTGCATCCCTCTCTTGAACGTATTCATCACTCAATTGAGCCTCATCACTCAATTGCAAAGGCTCAGGAGAGGGATGCAGAGGCTCAAGAAAGGGATGCAGGGGCTCAGGAGAGGGATGCAGGGGCTCAGGAGAGTGATACAGAGGCTCAAGAGAGTGATTCAGAGGCTTACGAGAGTGATGCAGAGGCTTAAGAGAGTGATGCAGAGGCTCAAGAGAGTGAAGCAGAAGATCAAGAGAGGGAAGCAGAGGCTTAAGAGAGAGATGCAGGGATTGAAGAGAGTGATGCAGAGGCTCTAAAGAGTGATGCAGAGACTCAAGAGAGTGATGCAGAGGCTTACGTTAATGATGCAGAGAATCAAGAGAGTGATGCAGAGGCTCGAGAGAGTTATGCAGAGGCCTCCAGAGAGGGATTCAGAGGCTTAACGGAGTGTTGTAGAGGCTCAAGAGAGGGATGAAGAGACTTAAGAGAGTGATGCAGAGGCTCAAGAGAGGGATACAAAGGCTCAAGAGAGTGATGGATCACATTTTGATGAGTGATGGAGTGAGAGGCGATGGATCACATTTTGCCCAAACCATCCCTGTAGTTTTCAAAATATCCCTCTTTTGAGCCTCTGCATCACTTTCTTAAGCCTCTTTCTTAAGAGGAACAAGAGAGTGATGCAGAGGCTTACGAGAGTGATGCAGAGGCTGAAGCGAGTGATGTAGAGGCTCAGGAGAGTGATGTAGAGGCTCTGGAGAGTGATGCATAGGCTGAATAGAGTGATGCAGAGGCTTAAGAGAGGGATGATGAGGCTCAAGAGAGGGATGTATAGGCTCAAGAGAGTGATGCAGAGGCTCAAGAGAGGGATGCAGAGGCTGAAGAGAGTGATGCAGATGCTCAAGAGAGGGATGCAGTGGCTCAAGAAATTGATTCAGAGGCCTACGAGAGTGATGCCGAGGCTTAAGAGAGTGATGCAGAGGCTTAAGAGAGGGATGCAGAGGCTCAAGAGGGGGATGCAGAGGCTCAAGAGAGGGATGCAATGGCTCAAGAGAGGAATGCAGAGGCTCAAGTGAGGGATCTCTCTCTTGAACCTCTGCATCACTCTCAAGAGCCTCTGAATCCCTCTCTTGTGCCTCTTCATCCCTCACTTGTGCCTCTGCATCCCTACCTTGAGCATCTGCATCCCTCTCTTGAGCCTCTGCATCCGTCTCTTAAGCCTCTGCATCACTCTCTTAAGCCTCTGCTTCCTTCTCTTGATCCACTGCATCACTCACTTGAGCCTCTGCATCACTCTCTTGATCGTCTGCATCACTCTCTTGAGCCACTGCATCACTCTCTTGAGCCTCTCTATCACTCTCTTAAGCCTCTGCATCCCGCTCTTGAACCTCTGCATCACTCCCTTGAGCCTCTTCATCATTCTTTTGAGCCTCTGCATCACTCTCTTGAGCCTCTGCATCACTCTCTTAAGACTCTGCCTTTCTGTCTTGAGCCTCTGCATCACTCCCTTGAGCCTCTGCATCCCTCTCTGGAGCCTCAGCATCCCTCTCTTGAACCTTTTGCAGCACTCTGTTGAGCCTCTGCATCACTCTCTTAAGCCTCTGCATCACTCTCTAGAGTCTCTGCATCACTCTCTTCAGCCTCTGCATCCGTATCTAGAGCCTTTGCGTCACTCTCTTAAGCCTCTGAATCCCTCTCTTGAGCCTCTGCATCACTGTCAAGTGCCTCTGCATCTTTCTCTTGTGCCTCTGCATCACTCACTTTAGCCTCTGCATCCCTCTCTTGACCCTCTGCATCCCTCTCTTGAGCCTATTCATCCCACTCTTGAGCCTCTGCATCCCTCTCATGAGCCTCTGCATCACTCTCTTAAGCCTCTGCATCACTCTCGTAAGCCTCTGCGTCACTCTCTTAAGCCTCTGCATCACTCTTTTAAGCCTCTGATGCACTCTCTTGAGCCTCTCTAACCCTCTCCTGAGCATCTGCTTCACTCTCTTAAGCGTCTGCATCAATCTCGTAAGCCTCTGCATCACTCTCTTAAGCCTCTGCATCACTCCCGTAAACCTCTGAATCACTCTCTTGAGCCTCTCCATCACACTCAAACACATAATTGATTAGATAATAACCTTAAATACTTCATTTTCAATCATCTATTTGTTACTCGTTGAAATACTGAGTAAGATATTGAAAAGGGGAGAAGTTTGGTTTTTATTGCATATATCGACGTTTCAGCCAGAATAGAGCGGTTTTACGTGTACATCTCCTATCGGTAATATAAACGGAAAATCTGGAACATTTTAGTTAATTCTAATGAAAACACATTGATTTTTATCATTTGTATTGGAAACAACATTGTCATATGTCTTTTCTTGGATCTAAATAATATGAAACCTCGCTTTATGATTCGAAGTTAAATTCCTCAAATTTGGTATAATAGTGTCTTTTTTCACGTTTTTAATCTAGTTTGATATTACATAAATATATTCATTTTTACCAATATTTCGATACTATTTCATGTAGTATCACGATATGTGACTTGGCTTTCAAATCTCAGAATTTCGCCTAATATTGCATTTTAAGCAAGTTTTCTTGCATTTTGTTTCGTACTAAAAATCATCGAATTTAGTAATATTTTGACGTTTATCATCCCCCTTTTCTTTAATGTGATATAAACAAAATATCATCGAATTTGGCAATATTTTGAGTTTTTTCAACGTTTTTGTGAATTTTCAGTTTATTGTTATAAATTCATTATATATACGATAAAAATGATACTATTTCATGTAGTATCACGATATGTGATTTGGCCTTCATATCGCAGATTCTCGCCTAATATTGCATTTTAAGCAAGTTTTCTTGAATTTTGTTTTGTACTAAAAATCATCGAATTTAGTAATATTTTGACGTTTATCATCCCCCTTTTCCTTAATGTGATATAAACAAAATATTATCGAATTAGGCAATATTTTGCTGTTTTTCAACGTTTTTTTGAATTTCCAGTTTATTGTTATTAATGTATGATATATACGATAAAAATGAGACAAACACATAATTGATTAGATAATAACCTTAAATACTTCTTTTTCAATCATCTATTTGTTTCTCGTTTAAATACTGAGTAAGATATGGAAAATGGGAGAAGTTCGGTTTTTATTGCATATATCGACGTTTCAGCCGGATTAGAGCGGTTTTACGTGTACATCTTCCATCGGTAATATAAACGGAAAATCAGGAACATTTTAGTTCATTCTAATGAAAACACATTGATTTTTATCATTTGTATTGGAAACAACATTGTCATATGTCTATTCTTGGATCTAAATAATACGAAACCTCGCTTTATGATTCGAAGTTATATTCCTCAAATTTGGTATAATAGTGTCTTTTTTCACGTGTTTGATGTAGTTTGATATTACATAAATATATTCATTTTTACCAATATTTTGATACTATTTCATGTAGTATCACGATATTTGATTTGGCCTTTAAATCTCAGAATTTCGCATAATATTGCATTTTAAGCAAGTTTTCTTGCATTTTGTTTCGTTTTCTTGCATTTTTGTTACCAGATTGAAGTGTAAACTTGACCTGTTTGTAAAATTATTTATATTGAAGATCATCTATTTGTTACTCGTTGAAATACTGAGTATGATATTGAAAAGGGGAGAAGTTCGGTTTTTATTGCATATATCGACGTTTCAGCCGGAATAGAACGGTTTTACATGTACATCTTCAATCGGTAATATAAATGTAAAATCAGGAACATTTTAGTTAATTCTAATGAAAACACATTGATTTTTATCATTTGTATTGGAAACAACATTGTCATATGTCTTTTCTTGGATCTAAATAATATGAAACCTTGCTTTATGATTCGAAGTTAAATTCCTCAAATTTGGTATAATAGTGTCTTTTTCACGTTTTTAATGTAGATTGATATTACATAAATATATTCATTTTTACCATTATTTCGATACTATTTCATGTAGTATCACGATATGTGACTTGGCTTTCAAATCTCAGAATTTCGCCTAATATTGCATTTTAAGCAAATTTTCTTGCATATTGCTTCGTACTAAAAATCACCGAATTTAGTAATATTTTTACGTTTATCATCCCCCTTTTACTTAATGTGATATAAACAAAATATCATCGAATTAGGCAATATTTTGCCGTTTTCAACGTTTTTGTGAATTTTCAGTTTATTGTTATAAATTCATTATATATACGATAAAAATGATGCAAACACGTAATTGATTAGAAATTAACCTTAAATACCTCATTTTCAATCAACTATTTGTTTCTCGTTAAAATACTAAGTAAGATATTGAAAAGGGGAGACTTACGGTTTTTATTGCATATATCGCCGTTTCAGCAGGAATTGAACGGTTTTACGTGTATTTACGTCTTCCGTCGGTATTATAATTGGAAAATCAGGAACATTTTAGGAAATTGTAATGAAAACACATTGATTTTTTCATTTGTATTGGAAACAACATTGTCATATGTCTTTTCTTGAATCTAAAAATTCCAAACCTCGCTTTATGATTCGAAGTTAAAATCCACAAATTTGGCATAATAGTGAGTTTTTTCACGTTTTTCATGTAGTTTGATATTACGTAAATATATTAATTTTCTACCAATATTTCGATACTATTTCATGTAGTATCACGATATGTGATTTAGCCTTCAAATCTCAGAATTTCGCATAATATTGCATTTTAAGCAAGTTTTGTTGCATTTTGTTTCGTACTAAAAATCATCGAATTTAGTAATATTTTGACGTTTATCGTCCCCCTTTTCTTTAATGTGATATAAACAAAATATCATCGAATTAGGCAATATTTTGCTGTTTTTCAACGTTTTTGTGAATTTCCAGTTTATTGTTACTAATTCATTATAAATACGATAAAAATGAGACAAACACATAATTGATTAGATAATAACCTTAAATACTTCATTTTCAATCACCTATTTGTTTCTCGTTGAAATACTGAGTAAGGGGAGAAAACACATTGCTTTGGAAAAGGGGAGAAGTTCGGTTTTTATTGCATATATCGACGTTTCAGCCGGAATATAGCGGTTTTACGTGTACATCTTCCATCGGTAATATAAACGGAAAATCAGGAACATTTTAGTCAAATCTAATAAAAACACATTGATTTTTATCATATGTATTGGAAACAACATTGTCATATGTCTTTTCTTGGATCTAAATAATACGAAACCTCGCTTTATGATTCGAAGTTAAAATCCACAAATTTGGCGTAATAGTGACTTTTTTCACGTTTTTTATGTAGTTTGATATTACGTAAGTATATTCATTTTTACCAATATTTCGATAATATTTCATGTAGTATCACGATATATGATTTGGCCTTCATATCTCAGATTTTTTAATAATATTGCATTTTAGGCAAGTTTTCTTGCATTTTGTTTCGTACTAAACATCATCGAGTTTAGCAATATTTTGACGTTTATCATCCCCTCTTCCTTTATGTGATTTAAACAAAATATCATCGAATTAGGCAATATTTTGCCTTTTTTCAACGTTTTTGTATATATTCAGTTTAGTTTATTGTTATTAATTCTTCAGTTTATTGTTATTAATTCATGAAATATACGATAAAAATGGGGCAAACACATAATTGATTAGATAATGACCTTAAATATTTCATTTTCAATCATCTATTTGTTTCTCGTTGAAATACTGAGTAAGATATGGAAAAGGGGAGAAGTTCGGTTTTTATTGCATATACCGACGTTTCAGCCGGAATAGAGCGGTTTTACGTGTACATCTTCCATCGGTAATATAAACGGAAAATCAGGAACATTTTAGTCAATTCTAATGAAAACACATTGATTTTTATCATTTGTATTGGAAACAACATTGTCATATGTCTTTTCTTGGATCTAAATAATACGAAACCTCGCTTTATGATTCAAAGTTAAAATCCTCAAATTTGGTATAATAATAACTTTTTTCACGTTTTTCATGTTGTTTGATATTACGTAAATATATTCATTTTTACCAATATTTCGATACTATTTCATGTAGTATCACGATATGTGATTTGGCCTTCAAATCTCAGAATTTCGCATAATATTGCATTTTAAGCAAGTTTTCTTGCATTTTGTTTCGTACTAAAAATCATCGAATTTAGTAATATTTTGACGTTTATCATCCCCCTTTTCCTTAATGTGATATAAACAAAATATTATCGAATTAGGCAATATTTTGCTGTTTTTCAACGTTTTTTTAAATTTCCAGTTTATTGTTACTAATGCATGATATATACGATAAAAATGAGACAAACACATAATTGATTAGATAATAACCTTAAATACTTCTTTTTCAATCATCTATTTGTTTCTCGTTTAAATACTGAGTAAGATATGGAAAATGGGAGAAGTTCGGTTTTTATTGCATATATCGATTTTTCAGCCGGATTAGAGCGGTTTTACGTGTACATCTTCCATCGGTAATATAAACGGAAAGTCAGGAACATTTTAGTTCATTCTATTGAAAACACATTGATTTTTATCATTTGTATTGGAAACAACATTGTCATATGTCTATTCTTGGATCTAAATAATACGAAACCTTGCTTTATGATTCGAAGTTAAATTCCTCAAATTTGGTATAATAGTGTCTTTTTTCACGTTTTTGATGTAGTTTGATATTACATAAATATATTCATTTTTACCAATATTTTGATACTATTTCATGTAGTATCACGATATTTGATTTGGCCTTTAAATCTCAGAATTTCGCATAATATTGCATTTTAAGCAAGTTTTCTTGCATTTTGTTTCGTACTAAAAATCATCGAATTTAGCAATATTTTGACGTTTATCATCCCCCTTTTCCTTTATGTGATATAAACAAAATATCATCGAATTAGGCAATATTTTGCTGTTTTTCAACGTTTTTGTGAATTTCCAGTTTATTGTTACTAATTCATTATATATACGATAAAAATGAGACAAACTCATTATTGATTAGATAATAACCTTAAATACTTCATTTTCAATCATCTATTTGTTTCTCGTTGAAATACTGAGTAAGATATGGAAAAGGGGAGAAGTTCGGTTTTTATTGCATATATCGACGTTTCAGCCGGAATTGAGCGGTTTTACGTGTACATCTTCCATCGGTAATATAAACGGAATACCAGGAACATTTTAGTTCATTCTAATGAAAACACATTGATTTTTATCATTTGTATTGGAAACAACATTGTCATATGTCTATTCTTGGATCTAAATAATACGAAACCTCGCTTTATGATTGGAAGTTATATTCCTCAAATTTGGTATAATAGTGTCTTTTTTCACGTTTTTGATGTAGTTTGATATTACATAAATATATTCATTTTTTACCAATATTTTGATACTATTTCATGTAGTATCACGATATTTGATTTGGCCTTTAAATCTCAGAATTTCGCATAATATTGCATTTTAAGCAAGTTTTCTTGCATTTTGTTTCGTACTAAAAATCATCGAATTTAGCAAAGTTTTGACGTTTATCATCCCCCTTTTCCTTTATGTGATATAAACAAAATATCATCGAATTAGGCAATATTTTGCTGTTTTTCAACGTTTTTGTGAATTTCCAGTTTATTGTTACTAATTCATTATATATACGATAAAAATGAGACAAACACATAATTGATTAGATAATAACCTTAAATACTTCATTTTCAATCATCTATTTGTTTCTCGTTGAAATACTGAGTAAGATATGGAAAAGGGGAGAAGTTCGGTTTTTATTGCATATATCGACGTTTCAGCCGGAATTGTGCGGTTTTACGTGTACATCTTCTATCGGTAATATAAACGGAAAATCAGGAACATTTTAGTTAATTCTAATGAAAACACATTGATTTTTATCATTTGTATTGGAAACAACATTGTCATATGTCTTTTCTTGGATCTAAATAATACAAAAGCTCGCTCTATGATTCGAAGTTAAAATCCTCAAATTTGGAATAATAGTCTTTTTTCACGTTTTTAATGTAGTTTGATATTACATAAATATATTCATTTTTATCAATATTTCGATTCTATTTCATGTAGTATCACGATATGTGATTTGGCCTTCATATCTCAGAATTTCGCATAATATTGCATTTTAAGCAAGTTTTCTTGCATTTTGTTTCGTACTAAAAATCATCGAATTTAGTAATATTTTGACGTTTATCATCCCCCTTTTCCTTAATGTGATATAAACAAAATATCATCGAATTAGGCAATATTTTGCTGTTTTTCAACGTTTTTGTGAATTTCCAGTTTATTGTTATTAATTCATGATATATACGATAAAAATGAGACAAACACATAATTGATTAGATAATAACCTTAAATACTTCTTTTTCAATCATCTGTTTGTTTCTCGTTGAAATACTGAGTAGGATATGGAAAATGGGAGAAGTTCGGTTTTTATTGCATATATCGACGTTTCAGCCGGAATAGAGCGGTTTTACGAGAACATCTTCTCGGGAATATAAACGGAAAATCAGGAACATTTTAGTTAATTCTAATGAAAACACATTGATTTTTATCATTTGTATTGGAAACAACATTGTCATATGTCTTTTCTTGGATCTAAATAATACAAAAGCTCGCTCTATGATTCGAAGTTAAAATCCTCAAATTTGGAATAATAGTCTTTTTTCACGTTTTTAATGTAGTTTGATATTACATAAATATATTCATTTTTACCAATATTTCGATTCTATTTCATGTATATTGAACATTATTTCAATATACATATATATTTCATGTATTTCATGAACATTTTAGTTCATTCTAATGAAAACATTGATTTTTATCATTTGTATTAGAAACAACATTGTCATATGTCTATTCTTGGATCTAAATAATACGAAACCTCGCTTTATGATTCGAAGTTAATTTCCTCAAATATGGTATAATAGTCTCTTTTTTCACGTTTTTGATGTTGTTTGTTATTACATAAATATATTCATTTTTACCAATATTTTGATACTATTTCATGTAGTATCACGATATTTGATTTGGCCTTTAAATCTCAGAATTTCGCATAATATTGCATTTTAAGCAAGTTTTCTTGCATTTTGTTTCGTACTAAAAATCATCGAATTTAGCAAAATTTTGACGTTTATCATCCCCCTTTTCCTTTATGTGATATAAACAAAATATCATCGAATTAGGCAATATTTTGCTGTTTTTCAACGTTTTTGTGAATTTCCAGTTTATTGTTACTAATTCAATATATATACGATAAAAATGAGGCAAACACATAATTGATTAGATAATAACCTTAAATACTTCATTTTCAATCATCTATTTGTTTCTCGTTGAAATACTGAGTAAGATATGGAAAAGGGGAGAAGTTCGGTATTTATTGCATATATCGATGTTTCAGCCGGAATAGAGCGGTTTTACGTGTACATCTTCCATCGGTAATATATACGGAAAATCAGGAACATTTTAGTCAATTCTAATGAAAACACATTTATTTTTATCATTTGTATTGGAAACAACATTGTCATATGTCTTTTCTTGGATCTAAATAATACGAAACCTCGATTTATGATTCGAAGTTAAAATCCACAAATTTGGCGTAATAGTGACTTTTTTCACGTTTTTTATGTAGTTTGATATTACGTAAGTATATTCATTTTTACCAATATTTCGATACTATTTCATGTAGTATCACGATATGTGATTTGGCCTTCAAATCTCAGAATTTCGCATAATATTGCATTTTAAGCAAGTTTTCTTGCATTTTGTTTCGTACTAAAAATCATCGAATTTAGTAATATTTTGACGTTTATCATCCCCCTTTTCCTTAATGTGATATAAACAAAATATTATCGAATTAGGCAATATTTTGCTGTTTTTCAACGTTTTTTTAAATTTCCAGTTTATTGTTATTAATGCATGATATATACGATAAAAATAAGACAAACACATAATTGATTAGATAATAACCTTAAATACTTCTTTTTCAATCATCTATTTGTTTCTCGTTGAAATACTGAGTAAGATATGGAAAATGGGAGAAGTTCGGTTTTTATTGCATATATCGATTTTTCAGCCGGATTAGAGCGGTTTTACGTGTACATCTTCCATCGGTAATATAAACGGAAAGTCAGGAACATTTTAGTTCATTCTATTGAAAACACATTGATTTTTATCATTTGTATTGGAAACAACATTGTCATATGTCTATTCTTGGATCTAAATAATACGAAACCTTGCTTTATGATTCGAAGTTAAATTCCTCAAATTTGGTATAATAGTGTCTTTTTTCACGTTTTTGATGTAGTTTGATATTACATAAATATATTCATTTTTACCAATATTTTGATACTATTTCATATAGTATCACGATATTTGATTTGGCCTTTAAATCTCAGAATTTCGCATAATATTGCATTTTAAGCAAGTTTTCTTGCATTTTGTTTCGTACTAAAAATCATCGAATTTAGCAATATTTTGACGTTTATCATCCCCCTTTTCCTTTATGTGATATAAACAAAATATCATCGAATTGAGCAATATTTTGCTGTTTTTCAACGTTTTTGTGAATTTCCAGTTTATTGTTACTAATTCATTATATATACGATAAAAATGAGACAAACTCATTATTGATTAGATAATAACCTTAAATACTTCATTTTCAATCATCTATTTGTTTCTCGTTGAAATACTGAGTAAGATATGGAAAAGGGGAGAAGTTCGGTTTTTATTGCATATATCGACGTTTCAGCCGGAATTGAGCGGTTTTACGTGTACATCTTCCATCGGTAATATAAACGGAATATCAGGAACATTTTAGTTCATTCTAATGAAAACACATTGATTTTTATCATTTGTATTGGAAACAACATTGTCATATGTCTATTCTTGGATCTAAATAATACGAAACCTCACTTTATGATTCGAAGTTATATTCCTCAAATTTGGTATAATAGTGTCTTTTTTCACGTTTTTGATGTAGTTTGATATTACATAAATATATTCATTTTTTACCAATATTTTGATACTATTTCATGTAGTATCACGATATTTGATTTGGCCTTTAAATCTCAGAATTTCGCATAATATTGCATTTTAAGCAAGTTTTCTTGCATTTTGTTTCGTACTAAAAATCATCGAATTTAGCAAAATTTTGACGTTTATCATCCCCCTTTTCCTTTATGTGATATAAACAAAATATCATCGAATTAGGCAATATTTTGCTGTTTTTCAACGTTTTTGTGAATTTCCAGTTTTTTGTTACTAATTCATTATATATACGATAAAAATGAGACAAACACATAATTGATTAGATAATAACCTTAAATACTTCATTTTCAATCATCTATTTGTTTCTCGTTGAAATACTGAGTAAGATATGGAAAAGGGGAGAAGTTCGGTTTTTATTGCATATATCGACGTTTCAGCCGGAATTGTGCGGTTTTACGTGTACATCTTCCATCGGTAATATAAACGGAAAATCAGGAACATTTTAGTTAATTCTAATGAAAACACATTGATTTTTATCATTTGTATTGGAAACAACATTGTCATATGTCTTTTCTTGGATCTAAATAATACAAAAGCTCGCTCTATGATTCGAAGTTAAAATCCTCAAATTTGGAATAGTAGTCTTTTCTCACGTTTTTAATGTAGTTTGATATTACATAAATATATTCATTTTTATCAATATTTCGATTCTATTTCATGTAGTATCACGATATGTGATTTGGCCTTCAAATCTCAGAATTTCGCATAATATTGCATTTTAAGCAAGTTTTCTTGCATTTTGTTTCGTACTAAAAATCATCGAATTTAGTAATATTTTGACGTTTATCATCCCCCTTTTCCTTAATGTGATATAAACAAAATATCATCGAATTATGCAATATTTTGCTGTTTTTCAACGTTTTTGTGAATTTCCAGTTTATTGTTATTAATTCATGATATATACGATAAAAATGAGACAAACACATAATTGATTAGATAATAACCTTAAATACTTCTTTTTCAATCATCTGTTTGTTTCTCGTTGAAATACTGAGTAGGATATGGAAAATGGGAGAAGTTCGGTTTTTATTGCATATATCGACGTTTCAGCCGGAATAGAGCGGTTTTACGAGAACATCTTCTCGGGAATATAAACGGAAAATCAGGAACATTTTAGTTAATTCTAATGAAAACACATTGATTTTTATCATTTGTATTGGAAACAACATTGTCATATGTCTTTTCTTGGATCTAAATAATACAAAAGCTCGCTCTATGATTCGAAGTTAAAATCCTCAAATTTGGAATAATAGTCTTTTTTCACGTTTTTAATGTAGTTTGATATTACATAAATATATTCATTTTTACCAATATTTCGATTCTATTTCATGTATATTGAACATTATTTCAATATACATATATATTTCATGTATTTCATGAACATTTTAGTTCATTCTAATGAAAACATTGATTTTTATCATTTGTATTAGAAACAACATTGTCATATGTCTATTCTTGGATCTAAATAATACGAAACCTCGCTTTATGATTCGAAGTTAATTTCCTCAAATATGGTATAATAGTGTCTTTTTTCACGTTTTTTATGTTGTTTGTTATTACATAAATATATTCATTTTTACCAATATTTTGATACTATTTCATGTAGTATCACGATATTTGATTTGGCCTTTAAATCTCAGAATTTCGCATAATATTGCATTTGAAGCAAGTTTTCTTGCATTTTGTTTCGTACTAAAAATCATCGAATTTAGCAAAATTTTGACGTTTATCATCCCCCTTTTCCTTTATGTGATATAAACAAAATATCATCGAATTAGGCAACATTTTGCTGTTTTTCAACGTTTTTGTGAATTTCCAGTTTATTGTTACTAATTCAATATATATACGATAAAAATGAGGCAAACACATAATTGATTAGATAATAACCTTAAATACTTCATTTTCAATCATCTATTTGTTTCTCGTTGAAATACTGAGTAAGATATGGAAAAGGGGAGAATTTCGGTTTTTATTGCATATATCGACGTTTCAGCCGGAATTGTGCGGTTTTACGTGTATATCTTCCATCGGTAATATAAACGGAAAATCAGGAACATTTTAGTTAATTCTAATGAAAACACATTGATTTTTATCATTTGTATTGGAAACAACATTGTCATATGTCTTTTCTTGGATCTAAATAATACAAAAGCTCGCTCTATGATCCGAAGTTAAAATCCTCAAATTTGGAATAATAGTCTTTTTTCACGTTTTTAATGTAGTTTGATATTACATAAATATATTCATTTTTACCAATATTTCGATACTATTTCATGTAGTATCACGATATGTGATTTGGCCTTCAAATCTCAGAATTTCGCATAACATTGCATTTTAAGCAAGTTTTCTTGCATTTTGTTTCGTAATAAAATCATCGAATTTAGTAATATTTTGACGTTTATCATCCTCCTTTTCTTTAATGTGATATAAACAAAATATCATCGAATTAAGCAATATTTTGCGTTTTTTCAACGTTTTTGTGAATTTCTAGTTTATTGTTATTATTCATGAAATATACGATAAAAATGAGACAAACACATAATTGATTAGATAATAACCTTAAGTACTTCATTTTCAATCATCTATTTGTTTCTCGTTGAAATACTGAGTAAGATATGGAAAAGGGGAGAAGTTCGGTTTTTATTGCATATATCGACGTTTCAGCCGGAATAGAGCGGTTTTACGTGTACATCTTCCATCGGTAATATATACGGAAAATCAGGAACATTTTAGTCAATTCTAATGAAAACACATTTATTTTTATCATTTGTATTGGAAACAACATTGTCATATGTCTTTTCTTGGATCTAAATAATACGAAACCTCGATTTATGATTCGAAGTTAAAATCCACAAATTTGGCGTAATAGTGACTTTTTTCACGTTTTTTATGTAGTTTGATATTACGTAAGTATATTCATTTTTACCAATATTTCGATACTATTTCATGTAGTATCACGATATGTGATTTGGCCTTCAAATCTCAGAATTTCGCATAATATTGCATTTTAAGCAAGTTTTCTTGCATTTTGTTTCGTACTAAAAATCATCGAATTTAGTAATATTTTGACGTTTATCATCCCCCTTTTCCTTAATGTGATATAAACAAAATATTATCGAATTAGGCAATATTTTGCTGTTTTTCAACGTTTTTTTAAATTTCCAGTTTATTGTTATTAATGCATGATATATACGATAAAAATGAGACAAACACATAATTGATTAGATAATAACCTTAAATACTTCTTTTTCAATCATCTATTTGTTTCTCGTTGAAATACTGAGTAAGATATGGAAAATGGGAGAAGTTCGGTTTTTATTGGATATATCGATTTTTCAGCCGGATTAGAGCGGTTTTACGTGTACATCTTCCATCGGTAATATAAACGGAAAGTCAGGAACATTTTAGTTCATTCTATTGAAAACACATTGATTTTTATCATTTGTATTGGAAACAACATTGTCATATGTCTATTCTTGGATCTAAATAATACGAAACCTTGCTTTATGATTCGAAGTTAAATTCCTCAAATTTGGTATAATAGTGTCTTTTTTCACGTTTTTGATGTAGTTTGATATTACATAAATATATTCATTTTTACCAATATTTTGATACTATTTCATATAGTATCACGATATTTGATTTGGCCTTTAAATCTCAGAATTTCGCATAATATTGCATTTTAAGCAAGTTTTCTTGCATTTTGTTTCGTACTAAAAATCATCGAATTTAGCAATATTTTGACGTTTATCATCCCCCTTTTCCTTTATGTGATATAAACAAAATATCATCGAATTGAGCAATATTTTGCTGTTTTTCAACGTTTTTGTGAATTTCCAGTTTATTGTTACTAATTCATTATATATACGATAAAAATGAGACAAACTCATTATTGATTAGATAATAACCTTAAATACTTCATTTTCAATCATCTATTTGTTTCTCGTTGAAATACTGAGTAAGATATGGAAAAGGGGAGAAGTTCGGTTTTTATTGCATATATCGACGTTTCAGCCGGAATTGATCGGTTTTACGTGTACATCTTCCATCGGTAATATAAACGGAATATCAGGAACATTTTAGTTCATTCTAATGAAAACACATTGATTTTTATCATTTGTATTGGAAACAACATTGTCATATGTCTATTCTTGGATCTAAATAATACGAAACCTCGCTTTATGATTCGAAGTTATATTCCTCAAATTTGGTATAATAGTGTCTTTTTTCACGTTTTTGATGTAGTTTGATATTACATAAATATATTCATTTTTTTACCAATATTTTGATACTATTTCATGTAGTATCACGATATTTGATTTGGCCTTTAAATCTCAGAATTTCGCATAATATTGCATTTTAAGCAAGTTTTCTTGCATTTTGTTTCGTACTAAAAATCATCGAATTTAGCAAAATTTTGACGTTTATCATCCCCCTTTTCCTTTATGTGATATAAACAAAATATCATCGAATTAGGCAATATTTTGCTGTTTTTCAACGTTTTTGTGAATTTCCAGTTTTTTGTTACTAATTCATTATATATACGATAAAAATGAGACAAACACATAATTGATTAGATAATAACCTTAAATACTTCATTTTCAATCATCTATTTGTTTCTCGTTGAAATACTGAGTAAGATATGGAAAAGGGGAGAAGTTCGGTTTTTATTGCATATATCGACGTTTCAGCCGGAATTGTGCGGTTTTACGTGTACATCTTCCATCGGTAATATAAACGGAAAATCAGGAACATTTTAGTTAATTCTAATGAAAACACATTGATTTTTATCATTTGTATTGGAAACAACATTGTCATATGTCTTTTCTTGGATCTAAATAATACAAAAGCTCGCTCTATGATTCGAAGTTAAAATCCTCAAATTTGGAATAGTAGTCTTTTCTCACGTTTTTAATGTAGTTTGATATTACATAAATATATTCATTTTTATCAATATTTCGATTCTATTTCATGTAGTATCACGATATGTGATTTGGCCTTAAAATCTCAGAATTTCGCATAATATTGCATTTTAAGCAAGTTTTCTTGCATTTTGTTTCGTACTAAAAATCATCGAATTTAGTAATATTTTGACGTTTATCATCCCCCTTTTCCTTAATGTGATATAAACAAAATATCATCGAATTAGGCAATATTTTGCTGTTTTTCAACGTTTTTGTGAATTTCCAGTTTATTGTTATTAATTCATGATATATACGATAAAAATGAGACAAACACATAATTGATTAGATAATAACCTTAAATACTTCTTTTTCAATCATCTGTTTGTTTCTCGTTGAAATACTGAGTAGGATATGGAAAATGGGAGAAGTTCGGTTTTTATTGCATATATCGACGTTTCAGCCGGAATAGAGCGGTTTTACGTGAACATCTTCTCGGGAATATAAACGGAAAATCAGGAACATTTTAGTTAATTCTAATGAAAACACATTGATTTTTATCATTTGTATTGGAAACAACATTGTCATATGTCTTTTCTTGGATCTAAATAATACAAAAGCTCGCTCTATGATTCGAAGTTAAAATCCTCAAATTTGGAATAATAGTCTTTTTTCACGTTGTTAATGTAGTTTGATATTACATAAATATATTCATTTTTACCAATATTTCGATTCTATTTTATGTATATTGAACATTATTTCAATATACATATATATTTCATGTATTTCATGAACATTTTAGTTCATTCTAATGAAAACATTGATTTTTATCATTTGTATTAGAAACAACATTGTCATATGTCTATTCTTGGATCTAAATAATACGAAACCTCGCTTTATGATTCGAAGTTAATTTCCTCAAATATGGTATAATAGTGTCTTTTTTCACGTTTTTGATGTTGTTTGTTATTACATAAATATATTCATTTTTACCAATATTTTGATACTATTTCATGTAGTATCACGATATTTGATTTGGCCTTTAAATCTCAGAATTTCGCATAATATTGCATTTTAAGCAAGATTTCTTGCATTTTGTTTCGTACTAAAAATCATCGAATTTAGCAAATTTTTGACGTTTATCATCCCCCTTTTCCTTTATGTGATATAAACAAAATATCATCGAATTAGGCAATATTTTGCTGTTTTTCAACGTTTTTGTGAATTTCCAGTTTATTGTTACTAATTCAATATATATACGATAAAAATGAGACAAACACATAATTGATTAGATAATAACCTTAAATACTTCATTTTCAATCATCTATTTGTTTCTCGTTGAAATACTGAGTAAGATATGGAAAAGGGGAGAATTTCGGTTTTTATTGCATATATCGACGTTTCAGCCGGAATTGTGCGGTTTTACGTGTATATCTTCCATCGGTAATATAAACGGAAAATCAGGAACATTTTAGTTAATTCTAATGAAAACACATTGATTTTTATCATTTGTATTGGAAACAACATTGTCATATGTCTTTTCTTGGATCTAAATAATACAAAAGCTCGCTCTATGATTCGAAGTTAAAATCCTCAAATTTGGAATAATAGTCTTTTTTCACGTTTTTAATGTACTTTGATATTACATAAATATATTCATTTTTACCAATATTTCGATACTATTTCATGTAGTATCACGATATGTGATTTGGCCTTCAAATCTCAGAATTTCGCATAATATTGCATTTTAAGCAAGTTTTCTTGCATTTTGTTTCGTACTAAAAATCATCGAATTTAGTAATATTTTGACGTTTATCATCCCCCTTTTCTTTAATGTGATATAAACAAAATATCATCGAATTAAGCAATATTTTGCGTTTTTTCAACGTTTTTGTGAATTTCTAGTTTATTGTTATTATTCATGAAATATACGATAAAAATGAGACAAACACATAATTGATTAGATAATAACCTTAAGTACTTCATTTTCAATCACCTATTTGTTTCTCGTTGAAATACTGAGTAAGATGTGGAAAAGGGGAGAAGTTCGGTTTTTATTGCATATATCGACGTTTCAGCCGGAATAGAGCGGTTTTACGTGTACATCTTCCATCGGTAATGTATACGGAAAATCAGGAACATTTTAGTCAATTCTAATGAAAACACATTGATTTTTATCATTTGTATTGGAAACAACATTGTCATATGTCTTTTCTTGGATCTAAATAATACGAAACCTCGATTTATGATTCGAAGTTAAAATCCACAAATTTGGCGTAATAGTGAATTTTTTCACGTTTTTTATGTAGTTTGATATTACGTAAGTATATTCATTTTTACCAATATTTCGATACTATTTCATGAATATCTCGATATATGATTTGGCCTTCATATCTCAGATTTTCGAATAATATTGCATTTTAGGCAAGTTTTCTTGCATTTTGTTTCTTACTAAACATCATCGCATTTAGCAATATTTTGACGTTTATCATCCCCTTTTCCTTTATGTGATATAAACAAAATATCATCGAATTAGGCAATATTTTGCCATTTTTTAACGTTTTTGTGAATTTTCAGTTTATTGTTATTAATTCATGAAATATACGATAAAAATGAGACAAACACATAATTGATTAGATAATAACCTTAAATACTTCATTTTCAATCATCTATTTGTTTCTCGTTGAAATACTGAGTAAGATATGGAAAAGGGGTGAAGTTCGGTTTTTATTGCATATATCGACGTTTCAGCCGGAATACAGCGGTTTTACGTGTACATCTTCCATCGGTAATATAAACGGAAAATCAGGAACATTTTAGTCAATTCTAATGAAAAGACATTGATTTTTATCATTTGTATTGGAAGCAATATTGTCATATGTCTTTTCTTGGATCTAAATTATACGAAACCTCGCTTTATGATTCGAAGTTAAAATCCACAAATTTGGCGTAATAGTGACTTTTTTCACGTTTTTTATGTAGTTTGATATTACGTAAGTATATTCATTTTTACCAATATTTCGATACTATTTCATGTAGTATCACGATATTTGATTTGGCCTTTAAATCTCAGAATTTCGCATAATATTGTATTTTAAGCTCTATAGCCTCTGCCTCACTCTCTTCAGCCTCTGCATCACTCTCTCAAGCCTCTGCTTCCCTCTCTTGATCCTCTGCATCACTCTCTTGAGCCTCTGCATCACTCTCTTAATCCTCTGCATCACTCTCGTAAGCCTCTAAATCACTCTCTTCAGCCTCTGCATCAGTCGCTTGAGCCCCTGCATCCCTCTCTTGAGCCTCTGCATCACTTTCTTAAGCCTCTGCATCACTCTCTTTAGCCTTTGCATCACTCTCATAAGACTCTGCATCCCACTCTTGAGCCTCTGCGTCACTCTCAAGAGCCTTTGCATCCCTTTCTTGTGCCTCTGCTTCCCTCACTTGAGCCTCATCATCCCTCTCTTGATCCTCTTCATCCCTCTCTTGAGCCTCTGCATCCCTCTCATAAACCTCTGCATCACTCTCTTAAGCCTCTACATCACTCTCGTAAGCATCTGAATCACTCTGTTGAGACTCTGCATCACTCTCTTGAGCCTCTGCATCACTCTCTTGATCCTCTGCATCCCTCTCTTAAGCCTCTGCATCACTCACTTGAGCCCCTGCATCATTCTTTTGAGCCTATGAATCCCTCTCTTAAGCCTCTACATCATTCTCTTGTGCCTCTGCGTCACTCTCATGAACTTGAGTGATGGCTCAAGCGTTGATTTTGGGATGTTTGGGATATTTTGGAAACTGCAGGGAGGGTTTGGGCAAAATGTGATCCATCGCCGCTTTCAGTAATTGGCATATTTTCGGTATAAAAAGTCGTAATTTCAAACAGTGAATATGTCCAGAGAGCCCGTATTTGGCTCGAAAATATGGCTCAAACGTCGAATTTGGGATGTTTGGGATATTTTGAAAAACTGCAGGGAGGGTTTGGGGAAAATGTTATCAATCGCCGCTTTCAGTAATTGTCATGCATCAATGAGCCTCTGCATCCCTCTCATGAGCCTCTGCATCCCTCTCCTGAGCCTTTGCATCACTCTCTTTAGCCTCTGCATCCCTCTCTTGACCCTCTGCGTAAAACCGTTCTACTCCGGCTGAAACGTCGATATATGCAATAAAAACAGAAATTCTCCCCCTTTAAATATCTTACTCAGTATTTTAACGAGAAACAAATAGTTGATTGAAAATGAAGTGTTTAAGGTTAAATTCTAATCAATTATGTGTTTGCATCATTTTTATCGTATATTTAATGAATTAATAGCAATAAACTGAAAATTCACAAAAACGTGGAAAAACAGCAAAATATTGCCTAATTCGATTATATTTTGTTTATATCACATAAAGGAAAAGGGGATGATAAACGTCAAAATATTGCTGAATTCGATGATTTTTAGTACGAAACAAAATGCAAGAAAACTTGCTTAAAATGCAATATTAAGCGAAAATCTGAGATTTGAAGGCCAAATCACATATCGTGATACTACATGAAATAGTATCGAAATATTAGTAAAAATGAATATATTTACGTAATATCAAACTACATGAAAAACGTGAAAAAAGTCATTATTATACCAAATTTGAGGATTTTAACTTCGAATCATAAAGCGACGTTTCGTATTTTTTAGACCCTAGAAAAGACGTATAAAGATGTTGCTTCCAATACATATGACAAAAATCAATGTCTTTTCATTAAAATTAACTAAAATGTTCCTGATTTTCGGTCTATATTACCGATGGAAGATGTACACGTAAAACCCTTCTACTCCGGCTGAAACGTCGATATATGCAATAAAAACAGAAATTCTCCCCCTTTAAATATCTTACTCATTATTTTAACGAGAAACAAATATATGATTGAAAATGAAGTATTTAAGGTTATTTTCTGATCAATTATGTGTTTCCATAATTTTTCTCGTATATTTAATGAAATAATAACAATAAACTGAAAATTCACAAAAACGTAGAAAAACGTCAAAATATTGCTTAATTCGATGATATTTTGTTTAAATCACATAAAGGAAAAGGGGATGATAAAGGTAAAAATATTGCTAAATTCGATGATTATTAGTACGAAACAAAATGCAAGAAATCTTGTTTAAAATGCAATATTATGCGAAAATCTGAGATTTGAAGGCCAAATCACATATCGTGATACTACATGAAATAGTATAGAAATATTGGTAAAAATGAATATATTTACGTAATATCAAACTACATGATAAACGTGAAAAAGTCATTATTATACCAAATTTGAGGATTTTAACTTTGAATCATAAAGCGACGTTTCGTATTTTATAGATTTTTAGAGTTATGCAGAGGCTCGATAGAATGATGCAGAGGCTTACGAGAGTGATGCAGAGGCTCAAGAGAGGGATGCAGAGGCTTAAGAGAGTGATGCAAAGGCTCAGGAGAGGGATGCAGAGGCTCATGAGAGGGATGCAGGAGTTCAAGAGAGGGATGCAAAGGCTCAAGAAAGGGATGCAGAAACTTAAGAAAGTGATGCAGAGGCTAAAAATAGGGATGCAGAGGCTTAAGAGGGTGTTGCAGAGGCTCAAGAAAGTGATGGAGAAGCTAAGAGAGGGATGCAGGGGCCCAAGAGAGTGATGCCGATGCTCAAGAGAGGGATAGGGATGCAGAGGATGAAGAGAGTGATGGAGAGGCTGAAGAGAGGGATGCAGGGGCCAAAGAGAGTGATGCAGAGGCTTAAGAGAGTGATGCAAAGGCTGAATAGAGGGATGCAGAGGCTCATGAGAGGGATGCAGGAGTTCAAGAGAGGGAGGCAGAGGCTCATGAGAGGGATGCAGGAGCTCAAGAGAGGGGTGCAGAGGCTCAAGAGAGTGATGCAGAGGCCAACCCGTTCTCACACAAGACAGCACATATATGACTTAATGCTTAAAGTCAATATGTTGAATATGAATTAGTAAATATGTGATATATTCCCAGTTACTTTTTTTTCCAAGGCCCAAACTCTTCCTCACGTACCAACTTGCGTCTCACAGTACCCGTCCGTCAACCTAGATAGCAGAATAGTCGTGATTGGTTCAATTATAAGGAAAATTGTACTTTTCAGGTCCCACATGGGTTGTGAAATTTACCTACTATTGTCCATGCTCTTAGAATATTATAGATCAGCTACTTCCTATTGAAGGTTCGTAGTTTTGTTTTGAGAAATATTAGTTGTTCTTAGTAAATTATAATAAGCACTAAAAATTATTACATAGAATAACAGTCCTTCACCAATCAATATTATATACCATAGTTGGTGCTTTACAAATCTTTAAAGGATGTTTTGTAGGAACGCTAACAGAAAACGATGGTTCATTGGAATGTCTATGGGGTAAACTACTCTAAACAGGATGGTATTGTGTCTACTATACCAACTACAGGATCGGTATATTGTCCACTACCACCTGTTAGGTGAGTAAGGGGTGCAATACCACCCACAGGATGGGTATGAGGGTCACATCCACCCAGAGGATGAGTATGGGGATCACATCCACCCACAGGAAGGGTATGGGGTCCAATACCACCCACAGGATGAGTATGGCGTCCACTACAACCCACAGGATGGGTATGGGGCTCCAACCACCCATAGAATGGGTATGGGGCTCCAACCACCCATAAAATGGGTATGGGGTCCAATAACACCCACTGGATGTGTATATGGCGTCCATTGCCGCGCGTCGAGCTCGAAAACCGCAGCATTCATCTCAGAACCATGCCTATTTCACGCAGATTCCTTAATAAACGTAAAAGTTTTATATGTCACAAGAAAGATAGAAATATAAGCTTCATTCTAAATACCTTACCATGGGCATATTTAAATTTAAACCGAAGATACGTGTACTTTTATAATAGCCGAGCTCCGACCCCGGACAGATCGATCGACCGAGCAACTCCCTCTCAGAACAATGTTTATTTCACGTGAATTTGTTAGTAAACATATATGTTTTATATGTCTCAAGAAAGACAGACATATAAGCTTCACTTTAAACACTTTACTATAGACATATTTAAATTTCTAATGAAGATTATTGTATTTTAAAAATTACGGAGCTCCCACCCCGTACAGACTGAACGACAGAGCAACTCTCTCTCAGATCAATGTTTATTTCACGTAAATTCGTTAATAAACACAAATGTTTTATAATTCTTAAGCAAGATAGAAATAAGAGCTTCATTTTAAATACATTACAATAGACATATTTATAGCTCAAGTGAAGATACATATGTTTTTATAGTAGCGCTCAGTAGCTAGTCGGGCATGGAGTGCAGACGCCTACGCACTTGCCGATATATTGTATAATTAACAAAGATACGCTAATAAAGCCTAAAATCTTATATGCCTCCAGAAAGACCGATATATGAACATTATTATAATTGCACCAAATGAAATATATCATGTTCGAGAACAAAGATATATCAATTTTAAATTAAGTTTCGACTCTCTCTCGGGTGAGAGAGATGGGGCGACTCTCGCTCCATCTATTGGAGATTCTGTGCACTAAATACCCAAAGCTACTCAAACCCTCCTAGCATTATTTAAGTAATGAAGTAATATGGTATATTTACTCACTATAATGTGGGTGCTGAATGCAGAACATGAGAAAACATATATTTACTCCAAACTAATATAATTTCATTATGAAATAAGTAGCATCAAAGGAAGTCGATGGTCCAAGCAGCAATGTTGTGGAGCGACTTATCCAAGATATATCGTTGTTTGGAAAGTGTTTGTTGGCATATCCAGTTGTCGCACTTCTCTGCTCAAATTATCACAAATTTAAATTATAATGTTAACAAGTAGAATACGTATTTTTAATAAAATCTAACATAACTAGCCAGAAAACATTTAACATTAATTAAAAAATATATGTTTGGAAGTTAAATCGACTTCATAGGACAATGATTTTGTTATATATACTCGTTATTCGTTGACATGCGTTCGCTACTTAAACTACCATGTACTGTACTTATGTAAAATCTCCCATGTCTCTTCGCTCATCTCACCGAACCCTACAGGCTCTGTGATATATTGTTTAATTAATTGAGATTCACAAATAAAGCTAATAATTGTATATGTTATCAAAAAGGCAGAGCTTAGTTTAGTTCATTTATTATGCACTCCATACCCATCCTATGGACGATAGTGGAGTGTTACAGAGGCACATAATGGGCTCAGGGAATGAGCCCCACAATTCATATAGCCAAGCAAGTTATAATCTTGATAAGCTAGTTACAAAAGTCAATACACATTGTCACATCAACAATGGGCTCGAGACCGACCACAAGTACAGTTTATAATTTAAGCAACTGATTTATATGGAGGGCTAGTGTCACAATTGATATGTTTATCCTACACATAACCCCCTCTCCCCCATCCAATGGGCAGGGGTGAATAGGTTACAATCAAGTTTTTTTGCGTTTTATTCAGAGATTAGATCTTATTGGGTGAGGAAAGATATTCATATTTTAAAGAAGGCTTCTTGGCTGATGCTCTCCATTGATGGAAAATATACAACCTTTTGAAAATCAATGTTAGTTTGATCTAGATATTGTAATTAACGAAAGTATTTATGTCATCTGAAAGGTAGAAATATAGGCTACATTTAAAATCCTTTGTCATAAATATAACTGAAGTGAAAACGAAGATATATGCGTTTTGATAGTTACTTGATGGCTTGCTCTGAGAGTGTGAAGCCCTGCACACCAGCCAATAAATTGTATAATTAGTTTCCATATATTTTAATTAATCTTAAAAATCTCTATGTCAGAAGAAAGGAAGATGTAGCCGTTAATGTGACAACATTTAAAAATATATATATCTTAAGTTAAATAAATAATACCACCTTATTGCCGGTGTCCGGACACATGAAAATTACCTAGGTATCAGTATCCAGCCAGGCGGGGATCACAGGCTGCACAATACTGATAAATTATATAATGCACTACTTGTGGTCGATCTCGAACCCATTTATGATTTGACGACTTATAGTGAATTTTGTAACTTTTAACAATCTTTTGACGCTAGTTAAAAAATTATTAATGTACACATACTTATGCATACATGTACATATTCATACGTATACATATATACATACACATACATATTTAATCACCACCACAAATACACACATCAGTAATCTTTTGTGTCACAAGTGATTCAATAAGAGGCTCACAACAGTCACTATACAAGGCACTTTACATTTATGGTGAGTCACACAGTTACTAGTCTTGCTGCACACCCACCCAACTGGGCGGCAGCTTTACAGTCATGTGCTCCACACCCACCCAACTGGGCGGCAGCTTTACAGTCATGTGCTCCACACCCACCCAACTGGGCGGCAGCTTTACAGTCATGTGCTCCACACCCACCCAACTGGGCGGCAGCTTTACAGTCATGTGCTCCACACCCACCCAACTGGGCGGCAGCTTTACAGTCATGTGCTCCACACCCACCCAACTGGGCGGCAGCTTTACAGTCATGTGCTCCACACCCACCCAACTGGGCGGCAGCTTTACAGTCATGTGCTCCACACCCACCCAACTGGGCGGCAGCTTTACAGTCATGTGCTCCACACCCACCCAACTGGGCGGCAGCTTTACAGTCATGTGCTCCACACCCACCCAACTGGGCGGCAGCTTTACAGTCATGTGCTGCACACCCACCCAACTGGGCGGCAGCTTTACAGTCATGTGCTCCACACCCACCCAACTGGGCGGGAGCTTTACAGTCATGTGCTCCACACTCTCCCAACTGGGCGGCAGCTTTACAGTCATGTGCTCCACACCCACCCAACTGGGCGGCAGCTTTACAGTCATGTGCTCCACACCCACCCAACTGGGCGGCAGCTTTACAGTCATGTGCTGCACACCCACCCAACTGGGCGGCAGCTTTACAGTCATGTGCTCCACACCCACCCAACTGGGCGGGAGCTTTACAGTCATGTGCTCCACACTCTCCCAACTGGGCGGCAGCTTTACAGTCATGTGCTCCACACCCACCCAACTGGGCGGCAGCTTTACAGTCATGTGCTCCACACCCACCCAACTGGGCGGCAGCTTTACAGTCATGTGCTGCACACCCACCCAACTGGGCGGCAGCTTTACAGTCATGTGCTGCACACCCACCCAACTGGGCGGCAGCTTTACAGTCATGTGCTCCACACTCTCCCAACTGGGCGGCAGCTTTACAGTCATGTGCTCCACACCCACCCAACTGGGCGGCAGCTTTACAGTCATGTGCTCCACACCCACCCAACTGGGCGGCAGCTTTACAGTCATGTGCTCCACACTCTCCCAACTGGGCGGCAGCTTTACAGTCATGTGCTCCACACCCACCCAACTGGGCGGCAGCTTTACAGTCATGTGCTCCACACCCACCCAACTGGGCGGCAGCTTTACAGTCATGTGCTCCACACCCACCCAACTGGGCGGCTGCTTTACAGTCATGTGCTCCACACCCACCCAACTGGGCGGCAGCTTTACAGTCATGTGCTCCACACCCACCCAACTGGGCGGCAGCTTTACAGTCATGTGCTCCACACCCACCCAACTGGGCGGCAGCTTTACAGTCATGTGCTCCACACCCACCCAACTGGGCGGCAGCTTTACAGTCATGTGCTCCACACCCACCCAACTGGGCGGCAGCTTTACAGTCATGTGCAGCACATCATTATGAATGAAGTACTTACACATTTCTTGGACACTATTGATGGTGTTATCTTTAAATTCCGCGATTTTTCACATTCCATTATATAATGACGCAAAGTATGCGAATAGTTCTGCTGACAGAGTTTACATTTAGTCAAATCTAGATCATCAGATGTTACAAACTTCCAGAGGTACTTGTAGCCGAGCCTAAACCTAGCAGTGGTAACATCTAGAAGTCTGCTAACATTATTGGATGACCCATAGACGAGCGATTCATCAAAGTTTATACAATATTGTGAAATTGACAGTCAGTGTAGTAACATAAATTGGTAAATCATAAATATTGTAAGTTAAGAATCTGATGCATGTGTGTGTGTTGGGAGGGGCGGGGGTTATACCCTTGGTAAGCGAGAGTGGAAAGTAACCTTAGACGTACTGCGGTCAATGTGTGGGGGGGGGAGGGGGAGGGAGGGTGGGAGAGTCAAATCCACCCTCCAACATCTGGACATAGTACCACCAGCCTCCACAACACTCCATCAGCCTCCAGCTGATGCTTGTAGATGCCTCATCTAACCTCACCTATGTCACACATTAACCTACAGTTCCTGTGATATTTCAACTCCTCATCACAGTGGCGTTTCACCAATATAAACTGTATTGGATTTTGTCCCGAAATAGCTATATGCTGGCTGGACGTGTATGTATGTATGTATATATGTATGTATGTATGTATGTATGTATGTATGTATGTATGTATGTATGTATGTATGTATGTATGTATGTATGTATGTATGTATGTATGTATGTATGTATGTATGTATGTATGTATGTATGCATGTATGAATGGATAGATGGATGGATGTATGTATGTACGCATGCATGCATGTATGTATGCATGTATGTATGTATATGTATGTATGTATGTATGTATGTATGTATGTATGTATGTATGTATGTATGTATGTATGTATGTATGTATGTATGTATGTATGTATGTATGTATGTATGTATGTATGAATGGATAGATGGATGGATGTATGTATGTATGTACGCATGTATGTATGTATGTATGTATGTATGTATGTATGTATGTATGTATGTATGTATGTATGTATGTATGTATGTATGTATGTATGTATGTATGGATAGATGGATAGATGGATGGATGGATGTATGTATGTACGCATGCATGTATGTATGTATGTAATGTATGTATGTATGTATTTATATACGCATGTATTTATATACGCATGTATGTATGTATGTATGTATGTATGTATGTATGTATGTATGTATGTATGTATGTATGTATGTATGTATGTATGTATGTATGTATGTATGAATGGATGTACGCATGTATGTATGTATGTATGTATGTATGTATGTATGTATGTATGTATGTATGTATGTATGTATGTATGTATGTATGTATGTATGTATGTATGTATGTATGTATGTATGTATGTATGTATGTATGTATGTATGTATTCCCAATCACGTTAAAGACTCCCCCTCTATCATCCAGTTTAAGAGAAAAACAACTATGTACTAAATAATCGACTCCTTGTAACTTTAATTATGCTGACCTTCCTATCTGTATTCAGACTGAGCCTACCATCATTAGAGGTGATTATAACGCTAGACATAGGAATATTGGTAATTCGCAGTTCAATAATCGTAACGGCAACTAGTGTCACTATTTGGTAGTCACGATGATGCACAGATTGTGGGTGACCTTGAACCGACGCATATCTACGGAGGTATTCCTGATCTATGTCTCGGTTTCAACGTCTCCCACACCGTGTGCGCCTCGTCAATAGTGCCAGTTATGGCGTCTGATCATCTGGCCATATTAGCCACTGTAAGCATTGGCAGTTCTATCCTCCCAGGTGGAGTGTTCAAGCGGAAGAGGCTGGCTGTGCCCATCGATCAACGAGACAATCTTGTTGCTCATGTGTCAGAATGGTGCAGTCATCTGAGCCTTCATCAGTTGAAGATTTTAACAATGAGCTCACAGGTACTATCAACCAGTTTATAGAATCACTTGATCCATCGTCCAGGCCACGTAACCCAAATTACACTGGTCATAGCACTTATGTTTATTATAATGATTCTAAATTGCAGACACTAAAACGCACTGCCAGAATAATTGGACTAGCTTGTAGAAGGACCCGCACTGCTGAAATGCTTCGGCTCTTTCAAGCGGCTCTGGCTAAGGCCAGGGAACGTATGGTGGAGCTGAGGCAGACAGACTGGGAAACTTTTGTCCGTGGTCTCAATTCTCACACGCCACTAAGTCGGGCATGGAAGGATATCAACAAGATCAAAGGGAAAAATGCTGCAGAGATCTCGTACCCTAATCCTCTGCACAGAGCAAATGAGCTTGTTGGTGCTTGGGCCACGACTTCCAGCTTTGACAGTCTTCCTCTACCCTCGCTGAATGAATTAAATGATAGATATACTGATAGGGCAAGGCTCCTTGACTTCATGCTTCATCAAGAGGATGACTGTGACATGCTTTTACTGAATACAAACTAGATTCTGCTCTACATAAAGGCAAAGCTACATCACCCGGGGAGGATGGAGTTACTTACGGCATACTGCATATGCTTCTGCTAGTTCCAGGGAATACCTTTCTTCAATTGTATAATATGAGCTATGTAACTGGGGAGCTTCCTAAGTCATGGACCAACAGTGTTATTATTCCCATTCCTAAACCTCACCAGCCGAGTGCTTTTCACCCAATCTCCCTCACTAGTTGTCTCTATAAGTGTCTTGAGAGGATGGTTCTCAACCGTCTCCTTTACAAAATTATTAATATGTTGTCTCCCCAGATATATGGCTTTATGCATGGAAAGAGTGTACATCACTGTATTACCACATTCCTCACCCTGCATACTGATAGGTCATATACCACTTTCCTAGATCTTAAGTCAGCCTTTGACATTGCTAACCCACACGTCATTCTGAGAGAACTTGCTAAAATAAATGTTGGAGGATGGCTTCTACGGTGGATAAGAGGCTATCTATCCAACAGGAAGTCATCTGTACCGTTCCATGGGCATAGGAGTGTAACGAGATTTTTTGAACTTGGCACTCCACAGGGAGGTGTCCTCAGTCCTACTCTGTTCAATGTGTTAATCAGTGCACTTTTAAACTTTGTAACTAGAAGGTCCAGCGAACACATCATTAGCTATGTGGATGATATACTGATCCACACCAATGGGTATACCAACACCCAAAATGTTCTGAACTCTGTATTGTCCACATGTCAGGAACTATGCTTAGTCATCTCAGTAGAGAAAACAAAGATCCTGAACCGACACCCACCCAGACGGGGTGGGGCCGATCGCAAAATGCAGTTGGATGATGGCTCTCTGCTCGACTAGTTACCAGATACAAATACCTTGGTCTTGAGGTTCTACTGTACCGCAATGTTTAGCCAGACTGGGTCGCCAATGTAGAGAGAGGCTCCGTGCTCTCAAGGCTGTGGCAGGCTGTGGCAGGCAAACACAACTGTACTGTACAGTGTTATATATTTATTTCAATTTGAACAATTTTTAACATTAAAGGATACCTGGTTGATGGGGTTCTGGGAATTCTTCTACTCCCCAAGCCCGGCCCGAGGCCAGGCTTGACTTGTGAGAGTTTGGTCCACTAGGCTGTTGCTTGGAGCGGCCCGCAGGCCCACATACCCACCACAGCCCGGTTGGTCCGGCACTCCTTGGAGGAATAAATCTAGTTTCCTCTTGAAAATGTCCCCGGTTGTTCCGGCAATATTTCTTATGCTTGCTGGGAGGACGTTGAACAACCGCGGACCTCTGATGTTTATACAGTGTTCTCTGATTGTGCCTATGGCACCTCTGCTCTTCACTGGTTCTATTCTACATTTTCTTCCATATCGTTCACTCCAGTACGTTGTTATTTTACTGTGTAGATTTGGTACTTGGCCCTCCAGTATCTTCCAGGTGTATATTATTTGATATCTCTCTCGTCTTCTTTCTAGTGAGTACATTTGGAGGGCTATGAGACGATCCCAATAATTTAGGTGCTTTATTGCGTCTATGCGTGCCGTATATGTTCTCTGTATTCCCTCTATTTCAGCAATCTCTCCTGCTTTGAAGGGGAAAGTGAGTACTGAGCAGTACTCAAGACGGGACAACACAAGTGACTTGAAGAGTACAACCATTGTGATGGGATCCCTGGATTTGAAAGTTCTCGTAATCTATCCTATCATTTTTCTGGCTGTCGCAATATTTGCTTGGTTATGCTCCTTAAACGTTAGGTCGTCAGACATTATTATTCCCAAATCCTTTACATGCTGTTTTCCTACTATGGGTACATTTGATTGTGTTTTGTACTCTGTATTATGTTTAAGGTCCTCATTTTTACCGTACCTGAGTACCTGGAATTTATCACTGTTAAACATCATGTTATTTTCTGATGCCCAGTCGAAAACTTTATTAATATCAGCTTGAAGTTTTTCAATATCCTCAGCCGAGGTAATTTTCATACTGATTTTTGTGTCAAATCCTTTAATTAAATCCTTTAAAAAGGATAAATCCTTTAATTGGTTGAAATTGGTTTTAACATTCGAAATCTAATTTGTTGATGTTAAATAATATAATATGTTGATGTTGATAATATTAGGTTCAAATTTATTAAGATACATACTTTAAAAACTATTTCTATTTGATACCAACAGTATCACGTTAAGAGAAGCGTCTCGCCTTGCTAACCCAAGTATAAAATAAATAAAGAAACGGTGCAACTGTACTGGTATCTGCAGTACAAATTTATGTCCCTATTTAAAAAAAAAAATAAACTGAACCAATCACTGCCACTCCTCACACCAATGCAACAATAAGGAGAGTGATAACAGTGCTTCACATTCGACAATGTTAAATTATTTAACAAATGACGAGATAATGAACATTGGAACAAATGTACAGCTCTCTGACCTTCATATAAAATCTGCATGTGACCTCATCAAACAAACTGTGCCAAGCCTAGAAGGCCTTCATGACCCAGCGTGGTAGCGGGACCTCTCCTGGCCAGTTACAATTGGTGAATTTATTCAAATTATCCAAGTTGATGGTTGTCACTGGGCCACCGTTTCCAACATTGGAGTAACTGGACAAATTAACATATACGACACCAGGCATAAATTACCATCCAAATCTACTGAAGTTATCTTGTATGCTCTTGCTAATTGCCAGGATGATAAGCTGATATGCAATATAATGAATGTCAGCAGACACAAGGACTCAAGTATGAGTGGGGTATATGCTGTGGCGTTTGCTGCATCACTTGCAAGTGGTGTAGATCCGGTGAACCTCGTATGATATGCAGAATGAGACAACATCTTCAAGAGAACTTTAAAGGAAAGTGTCTCATCTCATTCCCTGCAGCTCAGACACTGAGAAGAAAACGAATCATCCGGTCATGCTCGATGGAAGGGTACTGCATTTGCAGAAAGCTAAATGATTTGAAGCTGATGGTATGCTGTGAACGTTGCAATATTTGGCACCATGGATCATGTGTAGGTGTTACAGAATGTAATGATGATTCGTGGATTTGTTTCTTGTGCGCTAGCAAGTTGTAAATTATAATTTAAAATACTTAATTAATACATTATTATTATTATTATTATTATTATTATTATTATTATTATAACCTTACCAAATGCTTTGCTGAATCAAATAATGTTATTACTTTCAATGTGTTACAATAGCATAATTAAGTGCTGCAACTATCAGGTCTTTTATATAGTCGGTATTTGTTATATTCTGTACTCTTTTAATGTTATTTAAATTTCAAATAGAAATAGTTTTTAAAGTATGTATCTTAATAAATTTGAACCTTATATTATTTAACATCAACAAATTAGATTTCGAATATTAAAACCAATTTCAACCAATTAAAGGATTTATCCTTTAATGTTAAAAATTGTTCAAACTGAAATAAATATATAACACTGTACGGTACAGTTGTGTTTAATTATGTTTTGCGATTCCTTTGGAAAAGGTATTTGTGCACCAAGTACTACTAGGTCAGTATGAGATATGCTGAATGTTGTCAATATACCATCTGAATACGCCTCACTTTGCGTTAATCATTGAACGTCCTAATGATTAAGGTCCCCAAAAGGACTTAATCAGACCTCAGTGGATATTTTTACTCTCCCTCTCTCTCTCTCTCTCTCTCAGAGCATCCCTTTGTGTTGTATGTGGGTGCTGAAGTTCAGTCTCTTGTCTATGTACCCAAGCAAACCCAAGCAAACTACTGTGGAAATGTGCAGGACAAACATATCAATTGTGACACTAGCTCTCCACATATAGCATTTGCTTAATTTAGAAACTGTACTTGTGGTCGATCTCGAACACATGTTGTTGATGTGACGATGTGTTATGAATTTTGTGGCTAGCTCCTCAAGATTGTAACTTGCTTAGATAAATAAATTGTGTTCAGTCCCTGAACCCATTATGTGATAAATTAACTAAACTAAAAACTATAGTATGGCGACGAAACCTGAACTGCATAATGTAAATAGGGATTAACCAGAAAAAGATATAGGTGAAGAATAACACCAGGTAACTGTAAAGCTGCCGCCCAGTTGGGTGGGTGTGGAGCACATGACTGTAAAGCTGCCGCCCAGTTGGGTGGGTGTGGAGCAAGACTAGTAACTGTGCGACTCCTCATAGATGTAAAGTGCCTTGTATAGTGACTGTTGTGAGCCTCTTGTTGAATCACTTGTGACACAAAAAATTACTGATGTGTGTATTTGTGTGGGTGATTAAATATGTATGTGTATTTATATATGTATACGTATGTATATGTACATGTATGCATAAGTATGTGTACATTAATAATTTTGTAACTAGCGTCAAAAGATTGTTATTTGCTTAGCTAAACGAACTAGAGGGTTCAGTTCCTGAACCGATTATGTGCCTCTGTAATCCTTTACACCACCGCCCACAGGATGGGTATTATGGGGTGCATAATAAAGAAAGAAAATGAATGGACCGAACCCCACAATTCATTTAGCTAAGCAAGATACAATCTTAATGAGCTAGTTACAAAATTCACTATAAGTCGTCAAATCATAAATGGGTTCGAGATCGACCACAAGTAGTGCATTATATAATTTATCAGTATTGTGCAGCCTGTGATCCCCGCCTGGCTGGATACTGATACCTAGGTAATTTTCATGTGTCCGGACACCGGCGATAAGGTGGTATTATTTATTTAACTTAAGAGATATATATTTTTAAATGTTCTCACATTAACGACTACATCTTCCTTTCTTCTGACATATAGATTTTTAAGATTAATTAAAATATATGGAAACTAATTATACAATTTATTGGCTGGTGTGCAGGGCTTCACACTCTCAGAGCAAGCCATCAAGTAACTATCAAAACGCATATATCTTCGTTTTCACTTCAGTTATATTTATGACAAAGGATTTTAAATGTATCCTATATTTCTACCTTTCTGATGACATAAATACTTTCGTTAATTACAATATCTAGATCAAACTAATATTGATTTTCAAAAGGTTGTATATTTTCCATCAATGTGTAAGTTTGTTACAAATGGAGAGCCAAGAAACCTTCTTTAAAATATGAATATCTTTCCTCACCTAATAAGACCTAATCTCTGAATAAAACGCAAAAAAAAACTTTATTGTAACCTATTCACCCCTGCCCATTGGATGGGGGAGAGGGGGTTATGTGTAGGATAAACATATCAATTGTGACACTAGCCCTCCATATAAATCAGTTGCTTAAATTATAAACTGTACTTGTGGTCGGTCTCGAGCCCATTGTTGATGTGACAATGTGTATTGACTTTTGTAACTAGCTTATCAAGATTATAACTTGCTTGGCTATATGAATTGTGGGGCTCATTCCCTGAGCCCATTATGTGCCTCTGTAACACTCCACTATCGTCCATAGGATGGGTATGGAGTGCATAATAAATGAACTAAACTAAGCTCTGCCTTTTTGATAACATATACAATTATTAGCTTTATTTGTGAATCTCAATTAATTAAACAATATATCACAGAGCCTGTAGGGTTCGGTGAGATGAGCGAAGAGACATGGGAGATTTTACATAAGCACAGTACATGGTAGTTTAAGTAGCGAACGCATGTCAACGAATAACGAGTATATATAACAAAACCATTGTCCTATGAAGTCGATTTAACTTCCAAACATATATTTTTTAATTAATGTTAAATGTTTTCTGGCTAGTTATGTTAGATTTTATTAAAAATACGTATTCTACTTGTTAACATTATAATTTAAATTTGTGATAATTTGAGCAGAGAAGTGCGACAACTGGATATGCCAACAAACACTTTCCAAACAACGATATATCTTGGATAAGTCGCTCCACAACATTGCTGCTTGGACCATCGACTTCCTTTGATGCTACTTATTTCATAATGAAATTATATTAGTTTGGAGTAAATATATGTTTTCTCATGTTCTGCATTCAGCACCCACATTATAGTGAGTAAATATACCATATTACTTCATTACTTAAATAATGCTAGGAGGGTTTGAGTAGCTTAGGGTATTTAGTGCACAGAATCTCCAATAGATGGGGCGAGAGTCGCCCCATCTCTCTCACCCGAGAGAGAGTCGAAACTTAATTTAAAATTGATATATCTTTGTTCTCGAACATGATATATTTCATTTGGTGCAATTATAATAATGTTCATATATCGGTCTTTCTGGAGGCATATAAGATTTTAGGCTTTATTAGCGTATCTTTGTTAATTATACAATATATCGGCAAGTGCGTAGGCGTCTGCACTCCATGCCCGACAAGCTACTGAGCGCTACTATAAAAACATATGTATCTTCACTTGAGCTATAAATATGTCTATTGTAATGTATTTAAAATGAAGCTCTTATTTCTATCTTGCTTAAGACTTATAAAACATTTGTGTTTATTAACGAATTTACGTGAAATAAACATTGATCTGAGAGAGAGTTGCTCTGTCGTTCAGTCTGTACGGGGTGGGAGCTCCGTAATTTTTAAAATACAATAATCTTCATTTGAAATTTAAATATGTCTATAGTAAAGTGTTTAAAGTGAAGCTTATATGTCTGTCTTTCTTGAGACATATAAAACATATATGTTTACTAACGAATTCACGTGAAATAAACATTGTTCTGAGAGGGAGTTGCTCGGTCGATCGATCTGTCCGGGGTCGGAGCTCGGCTATTATAAAAGTACACGTATCTTCGGTTTAAATTTAAATATGCCCATGGTAAGGTATTTAGAATGAAGCTTATATTTCTATCTTTCTTGTGACATATAAAACTTTTACGTTTATTAAGGAATCTGCGTGAAATAGGCATGGTTCTGAGATGAATGCTGCGGTTTTCGAGCTCGACGCGCGGCAATGGACGCCATATACACATCCAGTGGGTGTTATTGGACCCCATACCCATTTTATGGGTGGTTGGAGCCCCATACCCATTCTATGGGTGGTTGGAGCCCCATACCCATCCTGTGGGTTGTAGTGGACGCCATACTCATCCTGTGGGTAGTATTGGACCCCATACCCTTCCTGTGGGTGGATGTGATCCCCATACTCATCCTCTGGGTGGATGTGACCCTCATACCCATCCTGTGGGTGGTATTGGACCCCTTACCCACCTAACAGGTGGTAGTGGACAATATACCGATCCTGTAGTTGGTATAGTAGACACAATACCATCCTGTTTAGAGTAGTTTACCCCATAGACATTCCAATGAACCATCGTTTTCTGTTAGCGTTCCTACAAAACATCCTTTAAAGATTTGTAAAGCACCAACTATGGTATATAATATTGATTGGTGAAGGACTGTTATTCTATGTAATAATTTTTAGTGCTTATTATAATTTACTAAGAACAACTAATATTTCTCAAAACAAAACTACGAACCTTCAATAGGAAGTAGCTGATCTATAATATTCTAAGAGCATGGACAATAGTAGGTAAATTTCACAACCCATGTGGGACCTGAAAAGTACAATTTTCCTTATAATTGAACCAATCACGACTATTCTGCTATCTAGGTTGACGGACGGGTACTGTGAGACGCAAGTTGGTACGTGAGGAAGAGTTTGGGCCTTGGAAAAAAAAGTAACTGGGAATATATCACATATTTACTAATTCATATTCAACATATTGACTTTAAGCATTAAGTCATATATGTGCTGTCTTGTGTGAGAACGGGTTGAGAGGCTTACGAGAGGGATGCAGAGGCTCAAGAGAGTGATGCAGAGGCTTAAGAGAGGGATGCAGAGGCTCAAGAGAATGATGCAGAGGCTCAAGAGAGTGCTGCAGAGGCTCAAGAGAGGGATGCTGAGGCTACAGAGAGGGATGCAGAGGCTAAAGAGAGTGATGCAGAGGGTGAAGAGAGAGATGCAGAGGCTTAAGAGAGTGATGCAGAGGCTCAAAAGAGTAATGCAGAGGCTAATGAGAATGATGTAGAGGCTTAAGAGAGGGATGCAGAGGCTCAAGAGAACGATGCAGAGGCTCAAGAGAGTGATGCAGAGGATCAAGGGAGGGATGCAGAGGCTTAAGAGAGTGATGCAGAGGCTCAAGAGAGTGATGCAGAGGCTCAAGAGTGTGATGCAGAGGCTCAAGAGAGTGATGCAGAATATCATGAGAGTGATGCAGAGGCTCAAGAGAGTGATGCAGAGGATCAAGAGAGGTAAGCAGAGGCTTAAGAGAATGATGCAGAGGCCGAAGAGAGTGATGCAGAGGCTTAAGAGAGTGATGCAGAGGCTGAAGAGAGTGTTGCAGATGCTCAGGAGAGAGATGCAGAGGCTTAAGAGAGTGATGCAGAGGCTAAAAAGTGTTGTGCAGAGGCTCAAGAGACTGATGCAGAGGCTTACGAGAGTGATGCAGATAATCAATTGCGGGATGCAGAGGCTTAAGAGAGTGATGCAGAGGCTAAAGAGAGTGATGCAGAGGCTTAAGAGAGGGATGCAGAGGCTCAAGAGATTGATGAAGAGGCTCAAGAGAGTGATGCAGAGGCTCAAGAAAGTGATGCAGAGGCTCAAGAAAGTGATGCAGTGGCTCAAGAGAGTGATACAGAGGCTTAAGAGAGGGATGCAGAGGCTCACACAAGTGATGCAAAGGCTCAAGAGAGTGATGCAGAGGCTCAAGAGAGTGATGCAGAGGCTCAAGAGAGTGATGCAGTGGCTCAAGAGAGGTATGCAGAGGCTTAAGAGAGTGATGCAGAGGCTCAAGAGAGTGATGCAGAGGCTTATGAGAGGGATGCCGAGGCTCAAGAGAGTGATGCAGTGGCTCAAGAGAGGTATGCAGAGGCTTAAGAGAGTGATGCAGAGGCTTATAGAGTGATGCAGAGGCTTACGAGAGGGATGCAGAGGCTGAAGAGAGTGATGCAGAGGCTTAAGAGAGAGATGCAGGAGCTCAAGAGAGTGATGCAGAGGCTAAAGAGAGTGATGCAGAGGCTCTAGAGAGGGTTTAAGGGGCTCAAGAGAGGGATGCAGAGGCTCAATAGAGGGATGCAGGGGCTCAAGAGATTGATGGAGAGGCTCACGAGAGTGATTCAGAGGTTTACAAGAGTGATGCAAAGGCTGAAGAGAGTGTTGCAGAGGCTGAAGAGAGTGTTGCAGAGGCTCAAGAGAGGGATACAGAGGCTCAAGAGAGTGATGCAGAGACTCAAGAGAGTTATGCAGAGGCTCATTAGAGTGATGCAGATGCTTACGAGAGTGATGCAGAGGCTCAAGAAAGGGATGCAGAGGCTTAAGAGAGTGATGCAAAGGCTCAGGAGAGGGATGCAGAGGCTCATGAGAGGGATGCAGGAGTTCAGAAGAGGGATGCAGAGGCTTAAGAGAGTGTTGCAGAGGCTTAAGAGAGTGATGCAGAGGCTCAGAATAGTGATGCAGAAGCTTAAGAGAGTGATGCAGAGGCTTAAGAGAGTGATGCAGAGGCTGAAGAGAGTGCTGCAGAGGCTCAAGAGAGGGATGCAGAGGCTCAAGAGAGTGATGCAAAGACTCAAGAGAGTTATGCAGAGGCTCAAGAGAATGGTGCAGAGCCTTACGAGAGTGATGCAGAGGCTCAAGAGATTGATGCAGAGGCTTAAGAGAGGGATGCAGAGGCTCAAGAGAGGGATGCAGAGGCTCAAGAGAGGGATGCAGGGGCTCAAGAGAGGGATGCAGAGGCTCAATAAAAGGATGCAGAGGCTTAAGAGAGTGATGCAAAGGCTCAGGAGAGGGATGCAGAGGCTCATGAGAGGGATGCAGGAGTTCAAGTGAGGGATGCAGAGGCTCAAGAAAGGGATGCAGAGGCTTAAGAAAGTGATGCAAAGGCTCAGAATAGTGATGCAGAGGCTTAAGAGGTTGATGCAGAGGCTCAAGAAAGTGATGGAGAGGTTAAGAGAAGGATGCAGGGGCCCAGGAGAGTGATGCAGATGCTCAAGAGAGGGATGCAGAGGATGAAGAGAGTGATGGAGAGGCTCAAGAGAGGGATGCAGGGGCCTAAGAGAGTGATGCAGATGCTTAGGAGAGTGATGCAAAGGCTGAATAGAGGGATGCAGAGGCTCATGAGAGGGATGCAGGAGTTCAAGAGAGGGATGCAGAGGCTCATGAGAGGGATGCAGGAGTTCACGAGAGGGATGCAGAGGCTCAAGAGAGTGATGCAGAGGCTTAAGAGAGAGATGCTGAGGCTCCAGAGAGGGATGCAGAGGCTAAAGAGAGTGATGCAGAGGGTGAAGAGAGCGATGCAGAGGCTTAAGAGAGTGATGCAGAGGCTCAAAAGAGTAATGCAGAGGCACAAGAGAATGATGTATAGGCTTAAGAGAGGGATGCAGAGGCTCAAGAGGATGATGCAGAGGCTCAAAAGAGTGATGCAGAGGATCAATTGAGGGATGCAGAGGCTTAAGAGAGCGATGCAGAGGATCAAGAGAGTGATGCAGAGGCTCAAGAGTGTGATGTAGAGGTTCAAGAGAGTGATGCAGAGGCTCAAGAGAGTGATGCAGAGGATCATGAGAGTGATGCAGAGGCCCAAGAGAGTGATGCAGAGGATCAAGAGAGGTAAGCAGAGGCTTAAGAGAGTGATGCAGAGGCCGAAGAGAGTGATGCAGAGGCTTAAGAGAGTGATGCAGAGGCTGAAGAGAGTGTTGCAGACGCTCAAGAGATGGATACAGAGGCTCAAGAGAGTGATGCAGAGGCTAAAAAGAGTTGTGCTGAGGCTCAAGAGACTGATGCAGAGGCTTACGAGAGTGATGCAGAGGCTGAAGAGAGTGTTGCAGACGCTCAAGAGATGGATACAGAGGCTCAAGAGAGTGATGCAGAGACTGAAGAGAGTTATGCAGAGGCTCAAGAGAGTGATGCAGAGGCTTAAGAGAGTGATGCAAAGGCTCAGGAGAGGGATGCAGAGGCTCATGAGAGGGAAGCAGGAGTTCAAGAGAGGGATGCAGAGGCTTACGAGAGTGATGCAGATGCTTAAGAGAGTGATGCAGAGGCTCAAAAGAGTAATGCAGAGGCTCATAAGAATGACGTTTATGTATCACAATATGTGATTTGGCCTTCATATCTCAGATTCTCACCTAATATTGCATTTTAAGCAAGTTTTCTTGCATTTTGTTTCGTACTAAAAATCATCGAATTTAGTAATATTTTGACGTTTATCATCCCCCTTTTCCTTAATGTGATATAAACAAAATATCATCGAATTAGGCAATATTTTGCTGTTTTTCAACGTTTTTGTGAATTTCCAGTTTATTGTTATTAATTCATGATATATACGATAAAAATGAGACAAACACATAATTGATTAGATAATAACCTTAAATACTTCTTTTTCAATCATCTATTTGTTTCTCGTTGAAATACTGAGTAAGATATGGAAAAGGGGAGAAGTTCGGTTTTTATTGCATATATCGACGTTTCAGCCGGAATAGAGCGGTTTTACGTGTACATCTTCCATCGGTAATATAAACGGAAAATCAGGAACATTTTAGTCAATTCTAATGAAAACACATTGATTTTTATCATTTGTATTGGAAACAACATTGTCATATGTTTTTTCTTGGATCTAAATAATACGAAACCTCGCTTTATGATTCGAAGTTAAAATCCTCAAATTTGGTATAATAGTAACTTTTTTCACGTTTTTCATGTAGTTTGATATTACATAAATATATTCATTTTTACCAATATTTCGATACTATTTCATGTAGTATCACTATATGTGATTTGGCCTTCAATTCTCAGAATTTCGCATAATATTGCATTTTAAGCAAGTTTTCTTGCATTTTGTTTCGTACTAAAAATCATCGAATTTATTAATATTTTGACGTTTATCATCCCCTTTTTACTTTATGTGATATAAACAAAATATCATCGAATTAGGCAATATTTTGCTGTTTTTCAATGTTTTTGTGAATTTCCAGTTTATTGTTATTAATTCATTGAATATACGGGAAAAATGAGACAAACACATAATTGATTAGATAATAACCTTAAATACTTCATTTTCAGTCATCTATTTGTTACTCGTTGAAATACTGAGTAAGATATTGAAAAGGGGAGAAGTTCGGTTTTTATTGCATATATCGACGTTTCAGCCGGAATAGAGCGGTTTTACGTGTACATCTTCCATCGGTAATATAAACGGAAAATCAGGAACATTTTAGTTAATTCTAATGAAAACACCTTGATTTTTATCATTTGTATTGGAAACAACATTGTCATATGTCTTTTCTTGGATCTAAATAATATGAAACCTCGCTTTATGATTCGAAGTTAAATTCCTCAAATTTGGTATAATAGTGAATTTTTTCACGTTTTTCATGTAGTTTGATATTACATAAATATATTAATTTTTAACAATATTTCGATACTATTTCATGGCCTGACGCAACCTGACCTGGCACAACCTGACCTGGCACTACCTGACCTGACGCAACCTGACATGATGCAACCTGACCTGACGCTACCTGACCTGACTCAACCTGATCTGACGCAACCTGACCTGACGCTACCTGACCTGACGCAACCTGGCTTGACGCAACCTAACCTGACGCAACCTGACCTGACCTGACGCTACCTGACCTGACGCAACCTGACCTGACGCTACCTGACCTGACCCTACCTCACCTGACGCAACCTGACCTGACGCAACCTGACCTGACGCAACTTAACCTGACCCTACCTGACCTGACGCAACCTGACCTGACGCAACCTAACCTGACGCAACCAGACCTGACCTGACGCTACCTGACCTGACGCAACCTGACCTGATACAACCTGACCTGACGCAACCTTACCTGACGCAACCTGACCTGATGCTACCTGACCTGACGCAACCTGACCTGATACAACCTGACCTGATGCAACCTGACCTGACGCAACCTGACCAGACGTTACCTGACCTGACGCAACCTGACCTGACACAACCTGACCTGACGCAACCTGACCTGACACAACCTGACCTGACGCAACCTGATCTGACGCTACCTGACCTGATTCAACCTGACCTGACACAACCTGACCTGACCTGACCTTCAGTAATTGGCCTATTTTCTGCATAAAAAGTCGTAATTTCAAACTGCGAATACGTGCAGAGAGCCAGAATTTGAATCCAAAATATGGCTCAAACGCAACCTGACCTGACGCAACCTGACCTGACGCAACCTGACCTGACGCAACTTAACCTGACCCAACCTGACCTGACGCAACCTGACCTGACGCAACCTAACCTGACGCAACCAGACCTGACCTGACGCTACCTGACCTGACGCAACCTGACCTGACACAACCTGACCTGACGCAACCTTACCTGACGCAACCTGACCTGATGCTACCTGACCTGACGCAACCTGACCTGATACAACCTGACCTGATGCAACCTGACCTGACGCAACCTGACCAGACGTTACCTGACCTGACGCAACCCGACCTGACACAACCTGACCTGACGCAACCTGACCTGACACAACCTGACCTGACGCAACCTGATCTGACGCTACCTGACCTGATTCAACCTGACCTGACACAACCTGACCTGACCTGACCTTCAGTAATTGGCCTATTTTCTGCATAAAAAGTCGTAATTTCAAACTGCGAATACGTGCAAAGAGCCAGAATTTGAATCCAAAATATGGCTCAAGTGTAGAATTTGGGATGTTTGGGATATTTTGAAAACAGCAGGGAGGGTTAGGGCAAAATGTGATCCATCGATGCATTCAAGAAATTGGCAAATTTTCGGTATAAAAATTCGTAATTTCAAACTGCGAATACGTGTAGAGAGCCAGAATTTGGCTCCAAAATATGGCTCAAGCGTCGAATTTGGGATGTTTATAATATATTGAAAACTGCAGGGGGGTTTGGGCAAAATGTGACCCATCGCCACTCAGTAATTGGCATATTTTCGGTAAAAAAATTCGTATATTCAAACTGCTAATACGTGCAGAGGGCCAGAATTTGTCTGCAAAATAGGGCTCAGGCGTCGAATTTGGGATGTTTCGGATATTTTGAGAACTAAAGAGAGGGTTTGGGCAAAATGTGATCCATCGCCGCTTTTCATCCCTCTCTTGAGACTCTGTAACACTCTCTTCAGCCTCTGCATCACTCTCTTAAGCCTCTGAATCACTATCTTGATCCTCTACATCACTCTCTTGAGCCCCTGCATCCATCTCGCAAGCCTCTGCATCACTCTCTTGAGCCTCTGCATCACCCTCTTAAGCCTCTGCATTACTCTTGAGCCTCTGCATCCCTTTCCTAAGCCTCTGCCTCACTCTCTTACGCCTCTGCATCACTCTCTTGAGCCTCTGTATCCCTCTCTTGAGCCTCTGCATCACTCTCTTCAGTCTCTTCGTCCCTCTCTTGAGCCTCTGCAACACTCTCTTCAGCCTCTGCATCACTCTCTTAAGCCTCTGAATCCCTCTCCTGAGGCCTCTGCATAAGTCTCTCGAGCCTCTGCATCACTCTCTTCATTCTCAGCATCACTCTCGTAAGACTCTGAATCACTTTCTCGAGCCTCTGCATAACTCTCTTGATCCTCTGCATCACTCCCTTGAGCCTCTGCATCATTCTCTTGAGCCTCTGCATCACTCTCTAGAGCCTCTGCATCACTCTCTTCAGCCTCTGCATCACTCTCTTAAGCCTCTGCTTCCCTCTCTTGATCCTCTGCATCACTCTCTTGAGCCTTTGCATCACTCTCTTAAGCCTCTGCATCACTTTCGTAATCCTCTGAATCACTCTCTTGAGCCTCTGCATCACTCTCTTGAGCCCCTGCATCCCACTCTTGAGCCTCTGCATCACTCTCTTGAGCCTCTGCATGACCCTTTTAAGCCTCTGCATCCCTCTTTTGATCCTCTGCATCACTTTCTAAAGCCTCTGCATCACTCTCTTAAGCCTTTGCATCACTCTCATAAGCCTCTGAATCACTCTCTTGAACCTCTGCATCCCTCTCTTGAGCCTCTGCATTACTCCCAAGAGCATTTGCATCCCTCTCTTGTGCCTTTTCATCCCTCACTTGAGCCTCTGCATCCCTCTCTTGAGCCTCTGCATCACTCTCTTGAACTCCTGCATCCCTCTCATGAGCGTCTGCATCTCTCACTTCAGCCTTTGCATCATTCTTTTAAGCCTCTGCATCCCACTCTTAAGCCTCTGCATTACTCCCAAGAGCATTTGCATCCCTCTCTTGTGCCTTTTCATCCCCCACTTGAGCCTCTGCATCCCTCTCTTGAGCATCCCTCTGCATCCCTCTCTTGAGCCTCTGCAACACTCTCTTCAGCCTCTGCATCACTCTCTTAAGCCTCTGCATCACTCTCTTCGGCCTCTGCATCACTCTCTTAAGCCTCTGCTTACCTCTCTTGATCCTCTGCATCACTCTCTTGAGCCATTGCATAACTCTCTTGAGTCTCTGCATCACTCTCTTGAGCCTCTGTATCCCTCTCTTGAGCCTCTGCAACACTCTCTTCAGCCTCTGCATCACTCTCGTAAACCTCTGAATCACTCTCTTGAGCCTCTCCATCACTCTCTTTAGCCCCTGCATCCCTCTATTGAGCCTCTGCATCCCTTTCTTGAGCCCCTGCATCCCTCTCTTCAGCCTCTGCATCACTCTCTTAAGCCTTTGCATCCATCTCTTGAGCCTCTGAATCCCTCTCTTGAGCCTCTGCATCACTCTCTCGAGCCTCTGCATCACTCTCTTCATCCTCTGCATCCCTCTCTTGAGCATCTGCATCACTCACTTGGCCCCCTGCATCCCTCTCTTGAGCCTCTCCATCACTCACTTGAGCCTCTGCATGACCCTCTTAAGCCTCTGTATCCCTATTTTGAGCCTCTGCATCACTTGCTTAAGCCTCTACATCACTTTCTTGAGCCTCTGCATCACTCTCTTGAACTCCTGCATCCCTCTCATGAGCCTCTGCATCCCTCTCCTGAGCCTTTGCATCACTCTCTTAAGCCTCTGCATCCCTCTCTTGACCCTCTGCATCACTCTCGTAAGCCTCTGCATCACTCTACTGAGCCTCTGCATAACTCTCTTTAGTCTCTGCATCACTCTCTTGAGCCTCTGCATTCCTCTCTTCAGCCTCTGCAACACTCTCTTCTGCCTCTGCATCACTCCCATAAGACTCGGCATCCCTCTCTTGAACTCCTGCATCCCTCTCATGAGCCTCTGCATCCCTCTCCTGAGCCTTTGCATCACTCTCTTAAGCCTCTGCATCCCTCTCTTGAGCCTCTGCATCACTCTCGTAAGCCTCTGCATCACTCTAATGAGCCTCTGCATAACTCTCTTGAGTCTCTGCATCACTCTCTTGAGCCTCTGTATCCATCTGTTGAGCGTCTGGAACACTCTCTTCAGCCTCTACATCTCTCTCGTAAGCCTCTGCATCAGTCTCTTGTGCCTCAGCACAACTCTTTTTAGCCTCTGCATCACTCTCTTGAGCCTCTGCAACACTCTCTTCAGCCTCTGCATCACTCTCTTAAGCCTCTGCGTCACTCTATTCGGCCTCTGCATCACTCTCTTAAGCCTCTGCTTACCCCTCTTGATCTTCTGCATCACTCTCCTGAGCCTCTGTATCACTCTCATGATATTCTGCATCACTCTCTTGAGCCTCAGCATCACTCTCTTGAGCCTCTACATCACACTCTTGAGAGTCTACATCAATCTCTTGAGCCTCTGCATCACTCTCTTAAGCCTCTGCATCCCTCCCTCGATCCTCTGCATCCCTCTCTTGAGCCTCTGCATCATTCTCTTGAGCCTCTGCATCTCTCTCTTAAGCCTCTACATCATTCTCATGAGCCTCTGAATTACTCTTTTGAGCCTCTGCATCACTCTCTTAAGCCTCTCTTTGGCATAATAGTGACTTTTTTCACGTTTTTCATGTAGTTTGATGTTACATAAATATATTAATTTTTAACAATATTTCGATACTACTTCATGTAGTATCACGATATGTGATTTGGCCTTCAAATTTCAGAATTTCGCATAATATTGCATTTTAAGCAAGTTTTCTTGCATTTTGTTTCGTACTAAAAATCATCGAATTTAGTAATATTTTGACGTTTATCATCCCCCTTTTCTTTAATGTGATATAAACAAAATATCATCGAATTAGGCAATATTTTGCGTTTTTTCAACGTTTTTGTGAATTTTTAGTTTATTGTTATTATTCATGAAATATACGATAAAAATGAGACAAACACATAATTGATTAGATAATAACCATAAATACTTCATTTTCAATCATCTATTTGTTTCTCGTTGAAATACTGAGTAAGATATGGAAAAGGGAAGAAGTTCGGTTTTTATTGCATATATCGACGTTTCAGCCGGAATAGAGCGGTTTTACGTGTACATCTTCCATCGGTAATATAAACGGAAAATCAGGAACATTTTAGTCAATTCTAATGAAAACACATTGATTTTTATCTTTTGTACTGGAAACAATATTGTCATATGTCTTTTCTTGGATCTAAATAATACGAAACCTCGCTTTATGATTCGAAGTTAAAATCCACAAATTTGGCGTAATAGTGACTTTTTTCACGTTTTTTATGTAGTTTGATATTACGTATGTATATTCATTTTTACCAATAATTCGATACTATTTCATGTAGTATCACGATATGTGATTTGGCCTTCATATCTCAGATTCTCGCCTAATATTGCATTTTAAGCAAGTTTTCTTGCATTTTGTTTCGTACTAAAAATCATCGAATTTAGTAATATTTCGACGTTTATCATCCCCCTTTTCCTTAATTTGATATAAACAAAATATCATCGAATTAGGCAATATTTTGCTGTTTTTCAACGTTTTTGTGAATTTCCAGTTTATTGTTATTAATTCATGATATATACGATAAAAATTAGACAAACACATAATTGATTAGATAATAACCTTAAATACTTCTTTTTCAATCATCTGTTTGTTTCTCGTTGAAATACTGAGTAGGATATGGAAAATGGGAGAAGTTCGGTTATTATTGCATATATCGACGTTTCAGCCGGAATAGAGCGGTTTTACGTGAACATCTTCCATCGGTAATATAAACGGAAAATCAGGAACATTTTAGTTCATTCTAACGAAAACATTGATTTGTATCATTTGTATTAGAAACAACATTGTCATATGTCTATTCTTGGATCTAAATAATACGAAACCTCGCTTTATGATTCGAAGTTAATTTCCCCAAATATGGTATAATAGTGTCTTTTTTCACGTTTTTGATTTAGTTTGATATTACATAAATATATTCATTTTTACCAATATTTTGATACTATTTCATGTAGTATCACGATATTTGATTTGGCCTTTAAATCTCAGAATTTCGCATAATATTGCATTTTAAGCAAGTTTTCTTGCATTTTGTTTCGTACTAAAAATCATCGAATTTAGCAAAATTTTGACGTTTATCATCCCCCTTTTCCTTTATGTGATATAAACAAAATATCATCGAATTAGGCAATATTTTGCTGTTTTTCAACGTTTTTGTTAATTTCCAGTTTATTGTTACTAATTCATTATATATACGATAAAAATGAGACAAACACATAATTGATTAGATAATAACCTTAAATACTTCATTTTCAATCATCTATTTGTTTCTCGTTGAAATACTGAGTAAGATATGGAAAAGGGGAGAAGTTCGGTTTTTATTGCATATATCGACGTTTCATCCGGAATTGTGCGGTTTTACGTGTACATCTTCCATCGATAATATAAACGGAAAATCAGGAACATTTTAGTTAATTCTAATGAAAACACATTGATTTTTATCATTTGTATTGGAAACAAAATTGTCATATGTCTTTTCTTGGATCTAAATAATACAAAAGCTCGCTCTATGATTCGAAGTTAATATCCTCAAATTTGGAATAATAGTCTTTTTTCACGTTTTTAATGTAGTTTGATATTACATAAATATATTCATTTTTACCAATATTTCGATACTATTTCATGTAGTATCACGATATGTGATTTGGCCTTCAATTCTCAGAATTTCGCATAATATTGCATTTTAAGCAAGTTTTCTTGCATTTTGTTTCGTACTAAAAATCATCGAATTTATTAATATTTTGACGTTTATCATCCCCTTTTTACTTTATGTGATATAAACAAAATATCATCGAATTAGGCAATATTTTGCTGTTTTTCAATGTTTTTGTGAATTTCCAGTTTATTGTTATTAATTCATTGAATATACGGGAAAAATGAGACAAACACATAATTGATTAGATAATAACCTTAAATACTTCATTTTCAATCATCTATTTGTTACTCGTTGAAATACTGAGTAAGATATTGAAAAGGGGAGAAGTTCGGTTTTTATTGCATATATCGACGTTTCAGCCTGAATAGAGCGGTTTTACGTGTACATCTTCCATCGGTAATATAAACGGAAAATCAGGAACATTTTAGTTAATTCTAATGAAAACACATTGATTTTTATCATTTGTATTGGAAACAACATTGTCATGTCTTTTCTTGGATCTAAATAATATGAAACCTTGCTTTATGATACGAAGATAAATTCCTCAAATTTGGTATAATAGTGTCTTTTTTCACGTTTTTAATGTAGTTTGATATTACATAAATATATTCATTTTTACCATTATTTCGATACTATTTCATGTAGTATCACGATATGTGACTTGGCTTTCAAATCTCAGAATTTCGCCTAATATTGCATTTTAAGCAAGTTTTCTTGCATTTTGTTTCGTACTAAAAATCATCGAATTTATTAATATTTTGACGTTTATCATCCCCTTTTTACTTTATGTGATATAAACAAAATATCATCGAATTAGGCAATATTTTGCTGTTTTTCAATGTTTTTGCGAATTTCCAGTTTATTGTTATTAATTTATTGAATATACGGGAAAAATGAGACAAACACATAATTGATTAGATAATAACCTTAAATACTTCATTTTCAATCATCTATTTGTTACTCGTTGAAATACTGAGTAAGATATTAAAAAGGGGAGAAGTTCGGTTTTTATTGCATATATCGACGTTTCAGCCGGAATAGAGCGGTTTTACGTGTACATCTTCCATCGGTAATATAAACGGAAAATCAGGAACATTTTAGTTAATTCTAATGAAAACACATTGACTTTTATCATTTGTATTGGAAACAACATTGTCATGTCTTTTGTTGGATCTAAATAATATGAAACATTGCTTTATGATACGAAGATAAATTCCTCAAATATGGTATAATAGTGTCTTTTTTCACGTTTTTAATGTAGTTTGATATTACATAAATATATTCATTTTTACCATTATTTCGATACTATTTCATGTAGTATCACGATATGTGACTTGGCTTTCAAATCTCAGAATTTCGCCTAATATTGCATTTTAAGCAAGTTTTCTTGCATTTTGTTTCGTACTAAAAATCATCGAATTTATTAATATTTTGACGTTTATCATCCCCTTTTTAGTTTATGTGATATAAACAAAATATCATCGAATTAGGCAATATTTTGCTGTTTTTCAATGTTTTTGTGAATTTCCAGTTTATTGTTATTAATTCATTGAAAATACGGGAAAAATGAGACAAACACATAATTGATTAGATCATAACCTTAAATACTTCATTTTCAATCATCTATTTGTTACTCGTTGAAATACTGAGTAAGATATTGAAAAGGGGAGAAGTTCGGTTTTTATTGCATATATCGACGTTTCAGCCGGAATAGAGCGGTTTTACGTGTACATCTTCCACTGGTAATATAAACGGAAAATCAGGAACATTTTAGTCAATTCTAATGAAAACACATTGATTTTTATCATTTGTATTGGAAACAACATTGTCATATGTCTTTTCTTGGATCTAAATAATACGAAACCTCGCTTTATGATTCGAAGTTAAAATCCACAAATTTGGCGTAATAGTTACTTTTTTCACGTTTTTTATGTAGTTTGATATTACGTAAGTATATTTATTTTTACCAATATTTTGATACTATTTCATGTAGTATCACGATATTTGATTTGGCCTTTAAATGTCAGAATTTCGCCTAATATTGCATTTTAAGCAAGTTTTCTTGCATTTTGTTTCGTACTAAAAATCATCGAATTTAGCAAAATTTTGACGTTTATCATCCCCCTTTTCCTTTATGTGATATAAACAAAATATTATCGAATTAGGCAATATTTTGCTGTTTTTCAACGTTTTTGTGAATTTCCAGTTTATTGTTACTAATTCATTATATATACGATAAAAATGAGACAAACACATAATTGATTAGATAATAACCTTAAATACTTCATTTTCAATCATCTATTTGTTTCTCGTTGAAATACTGAGTAAGATATGGAAAAGGGGAGAAGTTCGGTTTTTATTGCATATATCGACGTTTCAGCCGGAATTGTGCGGTTTTACGTGTACATCTTCCATCGGTAATATAAACGGAAAATCAGGAACATTTTAGTTAATTCTAATGAAAACACATTGATTTTTATCATTTGTATTGGAAACAACATTGTCATATGTCTTTTCTTGGATCTAAATAATACAAAAGCTCGCTCTATGATTCGAAGTTAAAATCCTCAAATTTGGAATAATAGTCATTTTTAACGTTTTTAATGTAGTTTGATATTACATAAATATATTCATTTTTACCAATATTTCGATACTATTTCATGTAGTATCACGATATGTGATTTGGCCTTCAAATCTCAGAATTTTGCATAATATTGCATTTTAAGCAAGTTTTCTTGCATTTTGTTTCGTACTAAAAATCATCGAATTTATTAATATTTTGACGTTTATCATCCCCTTTTTACTTTATGTGATATAAACAAAATATCATCGAATTAGGCAATATTTTGCTGTTTTTCAATGTTTTTGTGAATTTCCAGTTTATTGTTATTAATTCATTATATATACGATAAAAATGAAACAAACACATAATTGATTAGATAATAACCTTAAATACTTCATTTTCAATCATCTATTGGTTTCTCGTTGAAATACTGAGTAAGATATTAAAAAGGGGAGAAGTTCGGTTTTTATTGCATATATCGACGTTTCAGCCGGAATAGAGCGGTTTTACGTGTGCATCTTCCATCTGTAATATAAACGGAAATTCAGGAACATTTTAGTCAATTCTAATGAAAACACATTGATTTTTATCATTTGTATTGGAAACAATATTGTCATGTCTTTTCTTGGATCTAAATAATACGAAACCTCGCTTTATGATTCGAAGTTAAAATCCACAAATTTGGCGTAATAGTGACTTTTTTCACGTTTTTTATGTAGTTTGATATTACGTAAGTATATTCATTTTTACCAATATTTCGATACTATTTAATGTAGTATCACGATATGTGATTTGGCCTTCATGTCTCTGATTCTCGCCTAATATTGCATTTTAAGCAAGTTTTCTTGCATTTTGTTTCGTACTAAAAATCATCGAATTTAGTAATATTTTGACGTTTATCATCCCCCTTTTCCTTAATGTGATATAAACAAAATATCATCGAATTAGGCAATATTTTGCTGTTTTTCAACGTTTTTGTGAATTTCCAGTTTATTGTTATTATTTCATGATATATACGATAAAAATGAGACAAAAACATAATTGATTAGATAATAACCTTAAATACTTCTTTTTCAATCATCTGTTTGTTTCTCGTTGAAATACTGAGTAGGATATGGAAAATGGGAGAAGTTCGGTTTTTATTGCATATATCGACGTTTCAGCCGGAATAGAGCGGTTTTACGTGAATATCTTCCATCGGTAATATAAACGGAAAATAAGGAACATTTTAGTTCATTCTAATGAAAACACATTGATTTTTATCATTTGTATTGGAAACAACATTGTCATATGTCTATTCTTGGATCTAAATAATACGAAACCTCGCTTTTTGATTCGAAGTTAATTTCCTCAAATATGGTATAATAGTGTCTTTTTTCACGTTTTTGATGTAGTTTGATATTACATAAATATATTCATTTTTACCAATATTTTGATACTATTTCATGTAGTATCATGATATTTGATTTGGCCTTTAAATCTCAGAATTTCGCATAATATTGCATTTTAAGCAAGTTTTCTTGCATTTTGTTTCGTACTAAAAATCATCGAATTTAGCAATATTTTGACGTTTATCATCCCCCTTTTCCTTTATGTGATATTAACAAAATATCATCGAATTAGGCAATATTTTGCTGTTTTTCAACGTTTTTTGTGAATTTCCAGTTTATTGTTACTAATTCATTATATATACGATAAAAACACATAATTGATTAGATAATTTGGGATGTTTGAATTTGGGATGTTTGGGAAATTTTGAAACCTGCAGGGGGGTTTGGGCAAAATGTGACCCATCGCCGCTCTCAGTAATTGGCATATTCTCTTCATAATATGACGTAATTTCAAACTGCGAATACCTGCAGAGAGCGCGAATGTGGCTCCAAAATAAGGCTCAAGCGTCGAATTTGGGATGTTTGGGATATTTTGAAAACTGCAGGGTGGGGGGTTTGGACGAAATGTGACCCATCGCTGCTTTCAGTAATTGACATATTTTCGGTATAAAATGTCGTAATTTCAACCTGCAAATGTGTGCAGAGAGCCAGAATTTGGCTCCAAAATATGGCTCAAGGGTCGAATTTGGGATGCTTAGGATTTTTTGAAAACTGAATGGTGGGTTTGGGCAAAATGTGATCTATCGTCGCTTTCAGTAATTGTCATATTTTCGGTATAAAATGTCGGTATTTCAAACTGCGAATACGTGCAGAGAGCCGGAATTTAGCTCGAAAATATGGCTCAAGCTTCGAATTTGGGATGTGTAGGATATTTTGAAAACTGCAGGGAGGGTTTGGGCAAAATGTTATCCATCGAAGCTTTCAGTAATTGGAATATTTTCGGTATGAAAAGTCGTAATTTCAAACTGCGAGTACATGCAGGAAGCCAAACGTTGGCTCCAAAATATGGCTCAAGGGTCGAATTGGGGATGTTTGGGATATTTTGAAAACTGCAGCGATGGCCTGGGCAAAATGTGATCCAACGCCGCACTCAGTAATTGGCATATTTTCAGTATAAAATTAAATAATTTCAAACTGCAAACACGTGCAGAGACCCTGAATTTGGCTCCAAAATATGGCTAGTGCGTCGAATTTGGGATGTTTGGGATATTTTGAAAACTGCATGGGGGGGTTTGGGCAAAATTTGACCTATCGCCGCTCTCAGTAATTGACATATCTTCGGTGTATAAATTCGAAGATATGTCAATTACTGAGAGCGGCGATTGGTCACATTTTACCCCCCCCCCTGCAGTTTTCAAAATATCCAAAAAATCCTAAATTCGAAGCTTGAGCCATATATTGGAGCCAAATTCGGGCTCTCTCCACGTATTCGCAGTCAGATATTACGTCTTTTTATACCGACAAAATGCCAATTACTGAGAGCGGCGATGGGCCACATTTTGCCCAAACCCTCCCTGCAGTTTTCAAAATATCCCAAGCATCACTAATTCGACCCTTGAGCCATATTTTGGAGCCAAATTATGGCTCTCTGCACGTATTCACAGGTTGAAATTACGACATTTTATACCGAAAATATGTTAATTACTAAGAGCAGCGATCCCAAACATCCATATAACAACAACAACAACAATATCCCAAACATCCCAAATTCGACCCTTGAGAATTATTTTGGAGCTAAATTCTGGCTCTTTGCACGTATTCGCAGTTTGAAATTACGACTTTTTATCCCAAACATCCCAAATTTGACGCTTGAAAATTAGCCAATTACTGAAAGCAGCGAAGGGTCACATTTTGCCCAATCCCCCCGGAAGTTGGCAAAATATCCCAAACATCCCAAATTTGACCCATGAGCTATATTTTGGAGCCAAATTCTTGCTCTCTGCACGTATTCGCTGTTTGAAATTACGACATTTTATAACGAAAACATGACAATTATTGAAAGCGGCAATGGATCACATTTTGCCTAAACCCTCCCTGCAGCTTTTAATATATCCCAAACATCCCAAATTCGACGCTTGAGCCATATTTTGGAGTCAAATTCGGGCTCTCTGCACGTATTAGCAGTTTGAAATTATGACATTTCTTATCGAAAATATGGCAATTACTGAGTGCGGCGATGGATTACATTTTGCCCAAGCCCTCCCTGCAGTTTTCAAAATATCCAAAACATCCCAAATTCGACCCTTGAGCCATATTTTGGAGCCAATTTTTGGCTTTCTGCATGTATTCGCCGTTTGAAATTACGACTTTTTATACCGAAAATATGCCAATTACTGAAAGCAGCGATGGATCACATTTTGACGAAACCCTTCTCCCAAAACAGAACTTCTCCCCTTTTTAATATCTTACTCAGTACTTTAACGAGAAACAAATAGTTGATTGAAAATGAAGTGTTTAAGGTTAATTTCTAATCAATTATGTGTTTGCATCATTTTTATCGTATATTTAATGAATTAATAGCAATAAACTGAAAATTCACATAAACGTGGAAAAACAGCAAAATATTGCCTAATTCGATGATATTTTGTTTATATCACATAAAGGAAAAGGGGATGATAAACGTCAAAATATTGCTGAATTAGATGATTTTTAGTACGAAACAAAATGCAAGAAAACTTGCTTAAAATGCAATATTATGCGAAAATCTGAGACTTGAAGGCCAAATCACATATCGTAATACTACATGAAATTGTATCGAAATATTGGTAAAAATGAATATATTTACGTAATATCAAACAGTAACACACTGGCAGAGGTCTCCAGCAACACACTGGCAGAGGTCTCCAGCAACACTCTGGCAGGGGTCTCCAGCAACACACTGGCAGAGATCTCCAGCAACACACTGGCAGGGGTCTCCAGCAACACACTGGCAGGGGTCTCCAGCAACACTCTGGCAGAGGTCTCCAGCAACACACTGGCAGAGGTCTCCAGCAACACACTGGCAGGGGTCTCCAGCAACACACTGGCAGAGGTCTCCAGCAACACACTGGCAGGGGTCTCTAGCAACACACTGGCAGGGGTCTCCAGCAACACACTGGCAGGGGTCTCCAGCAACACACTGGCAGGGGTCTCCAGCAACACACTGGCAGGGGTCTCCAGCAACACACTGGCAGGGGTCTCCAGCAACGCACTGGCAGAGGTCTCCAGCAACACACTGGCAGGGGTCTCCAGCAACACACTGGCAGGGGTCTCCAGCAACACACTGGCAGAGGTCTCCAGCAACACACTGGCAGAGGTCTCTAGCAACACACTGGCAGAGGTCTCCAGCAACACACTGGCAGGGGTCTCCAGCAACACACTGGCAGGGGTCTCCAGCAACACACTGGCAGAGATCTCCAGCAACACACTGGCAGGGGTCTCCAGCAACACACTGGCAGGGGTCTCCAGCAACACACTGGCAGGGGACTCCAGCAACACACTGGCAGAGGTCTCCAGCAACACACTGGCAGGGGTCTTTCACGCTTTACCCGACGCTTTATCCGACGTTTACCCGACGGTTTACCCGACGGTTTACCCGACGGTTTACCCTGACAGTTTACCCGACGTTTTATCCGACGTTTACCCGACGGTTTACCCGACGGTTTACTCTGACAGTTTACCCGACGGTTTACCCGACGGTTTACCCGACAGTTTACCCGACGGTTTACCCGACGGTTTACAATGACGGTTTACCCGACAGTTTACCCGACGGTTTACAATGACGGTTTACCCGACGTGTTTAGTTTACAGATTACACGTCAGTTATCACGAGAACAGATTTTCGACTATTTTATTTTAATTATTCGACGACTTACACGGCGGGTAAACCCGTCGGGTTTACCTGTCGGGTTTACCCGTTTTTACACGGGTAAAAAACGGGTAAAAATTACCCGACGATTTACCTGACGATTTACCCGACGATTTATCCGACGATTTACCCGACGATTTATCCGACGATTTACCCGACGATTTACCCGACGATTTACCCGACGATTTACGATTCATTCAGCGATTCATTCGGCGCTTTATTTATTCATTTTTATTTATTCATTTTTATTTATTTTATTTTTATTTTTAATTTTTTATTTATTTTATAGACATTATATATATACATTACACTAGATATACAGATTACATTAGATATTACATTACATTAGATATTAGGTTAGAGACATTTGATATAGACATATTATTTATTTTATTATATAGACATTACATATATATTACATTAGATATACAGATTACATTAGATATTACATTACATTAGATATACAGATTACATTAGATATTACATTACATTAGATATTACATTACATTAGATATTACATTACATTAGATATTACATTACATTAGATATTAGGTTACAGACACTAGATATAGACATTATTTATTTTATTATATAGACATTACATATATATTACATTAGATATTACATTACATTACATTACATATTACATTACATTACATTGCATTACATATTACATTACATTACATTTCATATTACATTACATTACATATTACATTACATTACATATTACATTACATTACATATTACATTACATATTACATTACATTACATATTACATTACATTACATATTACATTACATTACATTACATTACATATACATTACATTACATTACATTACATATACATTACATTACATTACATTACATATTACATTACATTACATTAGATATTAGATTACAGACATTAGATATAGACATATTATTTATTTTATTATATAGACACGACCTGACCCGACACGACCTGACCCGACACGAACTGACCTCGCCTTACCTAATCTAACTCGGGTCCAGGTGTGGGTCCGTGGGCCCCCGGACTTCCACCCTTCCCCACATCCCAGGGTCAGGTCAGGTCAGGTCAAGTTTTAGCTACCCAGAGACCTCACAGTCGAGATGGACGGACGCAGCTACAGGACGGGACACACGCAAATCTGTGCCCTGTAGTTACACCGTTTTGACAGACTCGAACACACGTCAGTTCTCATGAGAACAGATTCCCATCCGACTAGGCCATTCTGGGGTCGCCAAGTTTTCCAAAGCTGGTTCTTATATTTATATTGAGTATTTTGGTAACATGTCGTCGGCGGTTTAATGCTCCAATATTCCAGCTGAACAAAATATATATTTAGCTGCAACAGTTAACTTTGATACGTTTGAGTAAATAATATCTGTAATTATTGTATCTGGGCGTTAATAAACAGGGTAAAGCTCCGACGTAAATTTGCCTGGCGTGGATGGGTTTTTGTTTGGGCTATTTGGGGAGGAGGAGGAGGATGACGTCTTGACTGGAAGCTGAAGGGGGAGTGTGAAGCCCAGAAGGAGACCAACACGTTGATAACTTAGACAATATTGAGGGCATTTTTCGACATTTAAATTAATATACACGGAAGTAAAATTTAAAGAGAGAGACTCAAGTGTTTTTTGTCTCATGAAGGTTAATAATTTACTAACTTTTATGGTACTGAAAGGGACTATTTTCACTTTGTGAGAGAAGTTGTAGGAATTGTGGTAAGCTATTAGTTAGAAAAAAAAGGGCAATCAACATTATAAGAGTTTTTTCTCCTTATCTGCAGAGTAGGAGTGAGGACAGCTAATTTATACAAACAGGCTGTTGCCGTTCTCTCGCTGTCTCTCTCTCTGATCTTCCTCTGATCTTCCTCTCTTCTGTTCTCTTTCTGACTTTGTATGTTATGCCTGTTTCTTTCTCTGTATTTCTGCCTCTCTCGCTCTCCCATGATACCAGTTCACAACATGCTGACTAACTCCTGGCTACCAATTTACTGCTAGGTGAACAGATGCATTTAATGAGAGGAAATGTGCCCAAACATTTTATGTCGTGAACGGCTTAGTAGGTCCAATTACTACCCTACCCCACGATACAACCCCACAACATGCTGACTAAGTACTGGGTTCATATTTACTGCTAGGTGAACAGATGCATTAGGTGAGAAGAAATGTGCCCAAACCATATCTGCAGCCACTGGTAATCGAACCTAGAATTCCGGATTTTGAGTCAACAATGAACACGTAAAACTTTCATATTTGTCTCAGTTTGAGTATATGTGTGCTTGTGTGGCTTACTCTCTCTGTCTCCATGTCGTCCTCTCTCTATACATATCTTTCTCTTTATCTCATTATATATCATAAAACAGTTAAACTTCGATATTTCTGGTACGTACAGACTCTATCAGGAATAAATGTGGTTCACAAAGATTCTCTCACACATGCTACTGGAACACAGATACTATCACCCTCATATGTCAGTCATGGTTTAGGTAATGACATCTAACCTGACTCAACCTGACCTGACGCAACCTGACCTGACGCAACCTGACCTGATACAACCTGACCTGGCACTACCTGACCTGACGCAACCTGACATGATGCAACCTGACCTGACGCTACCTGACCTGACTCAACCTGATCTGACGCAACCTCACCTGACGCTACCTGACCTGACGCAACCTGGCTTGACGCAACCTAACCTGACGCAACCTGACCTGACCTGACGCTACCTGACCTGACGCAACCTGACCTGACGCTACCTGACCTGACCCTACCTGACCTGACGCAACCTGACCTGACGGAACCTGACCTGACGCAACCTGACCTGACGCAACCTGACCTGACGCAACTTAACCTGACCCAACCTGACCTGACGCAACCTGACCTGACGCAACCTAACCTGACGCAACCAGACCTGACCTGACGCTACCTGACCTGACGCAACCTGACCTGACACAACCTGACCTGACGCAACCTTACCTGACGCAACCTGACCTGATGCTACCTGACCTGACGCAACCTGACCTGATACAACCTGACCTGATGCAACCTGACCTGACGCAACCTGACCAGACGTTACCTGACCTGACGCAACCTGACCTGACACAACCTGACCTGACGCAACCTGACCTGACACAACCCGACCTGACGCAACCTGATCTGACGCTACCTGACCTGATTCAACCTGACCTGACACAACCTGACCTGACCTGACCTTCAGTAATTGGCCTATTTTCTGCATAAAAAGTCGTAATTTCAAACTGCGAATACGTGCAGAGAGCCAGAATTTGAATCCAAAATATGGCTCAAGTGTAGAATTTGGGATGTTTGGGATATTTTGAAAACAGCAGGGAGGGTTAGGGCAAAATGTGATCCATCGATGCATTCAAGAAATTGGCAAATTTTCGGTATAAAAAGTCGTAATTTCAAACTGCGAATACGTGCAGAGAGCCAGAATTTGGCTCCAAAATATGGCTCAAGCGTCGAATTTGGGATGTTTATAATATATTGAAAACTGCAGGGGGGTTTGGACAAAATGTGACCCATCGCCACTCTCAGTAATTGGCATATTTTCGGTAAAAAAAATCGTATATTCACACTGCTAATACGTGCAGAGGGCCAGAATTTGTCTGCAAAATAGGGCTCAGGCGTCGAATTTGGGATGTTTCGGATATTTTGAGAACTAAAGAGAGGGTTTGGGCAAAATGTGATCCATCGCCGCTTTTCATCCCTCTCTTGAGACTCTGTAACACTCTCTTCAGCCTCTGCATCACTCTCTTAAGCCTCTGAATCACTATCTTGATCCTCTACATCACTCTCTTGAGCCCCTGCATCCATCTCGCAAGCCTCTGCATCACTCTCTTGAGCCTCTGCATCACCCTCTTAAGCCTCTGCATTACTCTTGAGCCTCGGCATCCCTTTCCTAAGCCTCTGCCTCACTCTCTTACGCCTCTGCATCACTCTCTTGAGCCTCTGTATCCCTCTCTTGAGCCTCTGCATCACTCTCTTCAGTCTCTTCGTCCCTCTCTTGAGCCTCTGCAACACTCTCTTCAGCCTCTGCATCACTCTCTTAAGCCTCTGAATCCCTCTCCTGAGGCCTCTGCATAAGTCTCTCGAGCCTCTGCATCACTCTCTTCATTCTCAGCATCACTCTCGTAAGACTCTGAATCACTTTCTCGAGCCTCTGCATAACTCTCTTGATCCTCTGCATCACTCCCTTGAGCCTCTGCATCATTCTCTTGAGCCTCTGCATCACTCTCTAGAGCCTCTGCATCACTCTCTTCAGCCTCTGCATCACTCTCTTAAGCCTCTGCTTCCCTCTCTTGATCCTCTGCATCACTCTCTTGAGCCTTTGCATCACTCTCTTAAGCCTCTGCATCAATTTCGTAATCCTCTGAATCACTCTCTTGAGCCTCTGCATCACTCTCTTGAGCCCCTGCATCCCACTCTTGAGCCTCTGCATCACTCTCTTGAGCCTCTGCATGACCCTTTTAAGCCTCTGCATCCCTCTTTTGATCCTCTGCATCACTTTCTAAAGCCTCTGCATCACTCTCTTAAGCCTTTGCATCACTCTCATAAGCCTCTGAATCACTCTCTTGAACCTCTGCATCCCTCTCTTGAGCCTCTGCATTACTCCCAAGAGCATTTGCATCACTCTCTTGTGCCTTTTCATCCCTCACTTGAGCCTCTGCATCCCCCTCTTGAGCCTCTGCATCACTCTCTTGAACTCCTGCATCCCTCTCATGAGCGTCTGCATCTCTCACTTCAGCCTTTGCATCATTCTTTTAAGCCTCTGCATCCCACTCTTAAGCCTCTGCATTACTCCCAAGAGCATTTGCATCCCTCTCTTGTGCCTTTTCATCCCTCACTTGAGCCTCTGCATCCCTCTCTTGAGCATCCCTCTGCATCCCTCTCTTGAGCCTCAGCAACACTCTCTTCAGCCTCTGCATCACTCTCTTAAGCCTCTGCATCACTCTCTTCGGCCTCTGCATCACTCTCTTAAGCCTCTGCTTACCTCTCTTGATCCTCTGCATCACTCTCTTGAGCCATTGCATAACTCTCTTGAGTCTCTGCATCACTCTCTTGAGCCTCTGTATCTCTCTCTTGAGCCTCTGCAACACTCTCTTCAGCCTCTGCATGATTCTCGTAAACCTCTGAATCACTCTCTTGAGCCTCTCCATCACTCTCTTTAGCCCCTGCATCCCTCTATTGAGCCTCTGCATCCCTTTCTTGAGCCCCTGCATCCCTCTCTTCAGCATCTGCATCACTCTCTTAAGCCTTTGCATCCATCTCTTGAGCCTCTGAATCCCTCTCTTGAGCCTCTGCATCACTCTCTCGAGCCTCTGCATCACTCTCTTCATCCTCTGCATCCCTCTCTTGAGCATCTGCATCACTCACTTGGCCCCCTGCATCCCTCTCTTGAGCCTCTCCATCACTCACTTGAACCTCTGCATGACCCTCTTAAGCCTCTGTATCCCTATTTTGAGCCTCTGCATCACTTTCTTAAGCCTCTACATCACTTTCTTGAGCCTCTGCATCACTCTCTTGAACTCCTGCATCCCTCTCATGAGCCTCTGCATCCCTCTCCTGAGCCTTTGCATCACTCTCTTAAGCCTCTGCATCCCTCTCTTGACCCTCTGCATCACTCTCGTAAGCCTCTGCATCACTCTACTGAGCCTCTGCATAACTCTCTTTAGTCTCTGCATCACTCTCTTGAGCCTCTGCATTCCTCTCTTCAGCCTCTGCAACACTCTCTTCAGCCTCTGCATCACTCTCATAAGACTCGGCATCCCTCTCTTGAACTCCTGCATCCCTCTCATGAGCCTCTGCATCCCTCTCCTGAGCCTTTGCATCACTCTCTTAAGCCTCTGCATCCCTCTCTTGAGCCTCTGCATCACTCTCGTAAGCCTCTGCATCACTCTAATGAGCCTCTGCATAACTCTCTTGAGTCTCTGCATCACTCTCTTGAGCCTCTGTATCCATCTGTTGAGAGTCTGGAACACTCTCTTCAGCCTCTGCATCTCTCTCGTAAACCTCTGCATCAGTCTCTTGTGCCTCAGCACAACTCTTTTTAGCCTCTGCATCACTCTCTTGAGCCTCTGCAACACTCTCTTCAGCCTCTGCATCACTCTCTTAAGCCTCTGCATCACTCTATTCGGCCTCTGCATCACTCTCTTAAGCCTCTGCTTACCCCTCTTGATCTTCTGCATCACTCTCCTGAGCCTCTGTATCACTCTCATGATATTCTGCATCACTCTTGAGCCTCTGCATCACTCTCTTGAGCCTCTACATCACACTCTTGAGAGTCTACATCACTCTCTTGAGCCTCTGCATCACTCTCTTAAGCCTCTGCATCCCTCCCTCGATCCTCTGCATCCCTCTCTTGAGCCTCTGCATCATTCTCTTGAGCCTCTGCATCTCTCTCTTAAGCCTCTACATCATTCTCATGAGCCTCTGCATTACTCTTTTGAGCCTCTGCATCACTCTCTTAAGCCTCTCTTTGGCATAATAGTGACTTTTTTCACGTTTTTCATGTAGTTTGATGTTACATAAATATATTAATTTTTAACAATATTTCGATACTACTTCATGTAGTATCACGATATGTGATTTGGCCTTCAAATCTCAGAATTTCGCATAATATTGCATTTTAAGCAAGTTTTCTTGCATTTTGTTTCGTACTAAAAATCATCGAATTTAGTAATATTTTGACGTTTATCATCCCCCTTTTCTTTAATGTGATATAAACAAAATATCATCGAATTAGGCAATATTTTGCGTTTTTTCAACGTTTTTGTGAATTTCTAGTTTATTGTTATTATTCATGAAATATACGATAAAAATGAGACAAACACATAATTGATTAGATAATAACCATAAGTACTTCATTTTCAATCATATATTTGTTTCTCGTTGAAATACTGAGTAAGATATGGAAAAGGGGAGAAGTTCGGTTTTTATTGCATATATCGACGTTTCAGCCGGAATAGAGCGGTTTTACGTGTACATCTTCCATCGGTAATATAAACGGAAAATCAGGAACATTTTAGTCAATTCTAATGAAAACACATTGATTTTTATCATTTGTATTGGAAACAATATTGTCATATGTCTTTTCTTGGATCTAAATAATACGAAACCTCGCTTTATGATTCGAAGTTAAAATCCACAAATTTGGCGTAATAGTGACTTTTTTCACGTTTTTTATGTAGTTTGATATTACGTAAGTATATTCATTTTTACCAATATTTCGATACTATTTCATGTAGTATCACGATATGTGATTTGGCCTTCATATCTCAGATTCTCGCCTAATATTGCATTTTAAGCAAGTTTTCTTGCATTTTGTTTCGTACTAAAAATCATCGAATATAGTAATATTTCGACGTTTATCATCCCCCTTTTCCTTAATTTGATATAAACAAAATATCATCGAATTAGGCAATATTTTGCTGTTTTTCAACGTTTTTGTGAATTTCCAGTTTATTGTTATTAATTCATGATATATACGATAAAAATTAGACAAACACATAATTGATTAGATAATAACCTTAAATACTTCTTTTTCAATCATCTGTTTGTTTCTCGTTGAAATACTGAGTAGGATATGGAAAATGGGAGAAGTTCGGTTATTATTGCATATATCGACGTTTCAGCCGGAATAGAGCGGTTTTACGTGAACATCTTCCATCAGTAATATAAACGGAAAATCAGGAACATTTTAGTTCATTCTAACGAAAACATTGATTTGTATCATTTGTATTAGAAACAACACTGTCATATGTCTATTCTTGGATCTAAATAATACGAAACCTCGCTTTATGATTCGAAGTTAATTTCCCCAAATATGGTATAATAGTGTCTTTTTTCACGTTTTTGATGTATTTTGATATTACATAAATATATTCATTTTTACCAATATTTTGATACTATTTCATGTAGTATCACGATATTTGATTTGGCCTTTAAATATCAGAATTTCGCATAATATTGCATTTAAAGCAAGTTTTCTTGCATTTTGTTTCGTACTAAAAATCATCGAATTTAGCAAAATTTTGACGTTTATCATCCCCCTTTTCCTTTATGTGATATAAACAAAATATCATCGAATTAGGCAATATTTTGCTGTTTTTCAACGTTTTTGTTAATTTCCAGTTTATTGTTACTAATTCATTATATATACGATAAAAATGAGACAAACACATAATTGATTAGATAATAACCTTAAATACTTCATTTTCAATCATCTATTTGTTTCTCGTTGAAATACTGAGTAAGATATGGAAAAGGGGAGAAGTTCGGTTTTTATTGCATATATCGACGTTTCATCCGGAATTGTGCGGTTTTACGTGTACATCTTCCATCGATAATATAAACGGAAAATCAGGAACATTTTAGTTAATTCTAATGAAAACACATTGATTTTTATCATTTGTATTGGAAACAACATTGTCATGTCTTTTCTTGGATCTAAATAATATGAAACCTTGCTTTATGATACGAAGAAAAATTCCTCAAATTTAGTATAATAGTGTCTTTTTTCATGTTTTTAATGTAGTTTGATATTACATAAATATATTCATTTTTACCATTATTTCGATACTATTTCATGTAGTATCACGATATGTGACTTGGCTTTCAAATCTCAGAATTTCGCCTAATATTGCATTTTAAGCAAGTTTTCTTGCATATTGTTTCGTACTAAAAATCATCGAATTTATTAATATTTTGACGTTTATCATCCCCTTTTTACTTTATGTGATATAAACAAAATATCATCGAATTAGGCAATATTTTGCTGTTTTTCAATGTTTTTGTGAATTTCCAGTTTATTGTTATTAATTCATTGAATATACGGGAAAAATGAGACAAACACATAATTGATTAGATAATAACCTTAAATACTTCATTTTCAATCATCTATTTGTTACTCGTTGAAATACTGAGTAAGATATTAAAAAGGGGAGAAGTTCGGTTTTTATTGCATATTTCGACGTTTCAGCCGGAATAGAGCGGTTTTACGTGTACATCTTCCATCGGTAATATAAACGGAAAATCAGGAACATCTTAGTTAATTCTAATGAAAACACATTGACTTTTATCATTTGTATTGGAAACAACATTGTCATGTCTTTTGTTGGATCTAAATAATATGAAACATTGCTCTATGATACGAAGATAAATTCCTCAAATATGGTATAATAGTGTCTTTTTCACGTTTTTAATGTAGTTTGATATTACATAAATATATTCATTTTTACCATTATTTCGATACTATTTCATGTAGTATCACGATATGTGATTTGGCTTTCAAATCTCAGAATTTCGCCTAATATTGCATTTTAAGCAAGTTTTCTTGCATTTTGTTTCGTACTAAAAATCATCGAATTTAGTAATATTTTGACGTTTATCATCCCCCTTTTCTTTAATGTGATATAAACAAAATATCATCGAATTAGGCAATATTTTGCGTTTTTTCAACGTTTTTGTGAATTTCTAGTTTATTGTTATTATTCATGAAACATACGATAAAAATGAGACAAACACATAATTGATTAGATAATAACCATAAGTACTTCATTTTCAATCATATATTTGTTTCTCGTTGAAATACTGAGTAAGATATGGAAAAGGGGAGAAGTTCGGTTTTTATTGCATATATCGACGTTTCAGCCGGAATAGAGCGGTTTTACGTGTACATCTTCCATCGGTAATATAAACGGAAAATCAGGAACATTTTAGTCAATTCTAATGAAAACACATTGATTTTTATCATTTGTATTGGAAACAATATTGTCATATGTCTTTTCTTGGATCTAAATAATACGAAACCTCGCTTTATGATTCGAAGTTAAAATCCACAAATTTGGCGTAATAGTGACTTTTTTCACGTTTTTTATGTAGTTTGATATTACGTAAGTATATTCATTTTTACCAATATTTCGATACTATTTCATGTAGTATCACGATATGTGATTTGGCCTTCATATCTCAGATTCTCGCCTAATATTGCATTTTAAGCAAGTTTTCTTGCATTTTGTTTCGTACTAAAAATCATCGAATATAGTAATATTTCGACGTTTATCATCCCCCTTTTCCTTAATTTGATATAAACAAAATATCATCGAATTAGGCAATATTTTGCTGTTTTTCAACGTTTTTGTGAATTTCCAGTTTATTGTTATTAATTCATGATATATACGATAAAAATTAGACAAACACATAATTGATTAGATAATAACCTTAAATACTTCTTTTTCAATCATCTGTTTGTTTCTCGTTGAAATACTGAGTAGGATATGGAAAATGGGAGAAGTTCGGTTATTATTGCATATATCGACGTTTCAGCCGGAATAGAGCGGTTTTACGTGAACATCTTCCATCGGTAATATAAACGGAAAATCAGGAACATTTTAGTTCATTCTAACGAAAACATTGATTTGTATCATTTGTATTAGAAACAACACTGTCATATGTCTATTCTTGGATCTAAATAATACGAAACCTCGCTTTATGATTCGAAGTTAATTTCCCCAAATATGGTATAATAGTGTCTTTTTTCACGTTTTTGATGTATTTTGATATTACATAAATATATTCATTTTTACCAATATTTTGATACTATTTCATGTAGTATCACGATATTTGATTTGGCCTTTAAATATCAGAATTTCGCATAATATTGCATTTAAAGCAAGTTTTCTTGCATTTTGTTTCGTACTAAAAATCATCGAATTTAGCAAAATTTTGACGTTTATCATCCCCCTTTTCCTTTATGTGATATAAACAAAATATCATCGAATTAGGCAATATTTTGCTGTTTTTCAACGTTTTTGTTAATTTCCAGTTTATTGTTACTAATTCATTATATATACGATAAAAATGAGACAAACACATAATTGATTAGATAATAACCTTAAATACTTCATTTTCAATCATCTATTTGTTTCTCGTTGAAATACTGAGTAAGATATGGAAAAGGGGAGAAGTTCGGTTTTTATTGCATATATCGACGTTTCATCCGGAATTGTGCGGTTTTACGTGTACATCTTCCATCGATAATATAAACGGAAAATCAGGAACATTTTAGTTAATTCTAATGAAAACACATTGATTTTTATCATTTGTATTGGAAACAACATTGTCATATGTCTTTTCTTGGATCTAAATAATACAAAAGCTCGCTCTATGATTCGAAGTTAATATCCTCAAATTTGGAATAATAGTCTTTTTTCACGTTTTTAATGTAGTTTGATATTACATAAATATATTCATTTTTACCAATATTTCGATACTATTTCATGTAGTATCACGATTTGTGATTTGGCCTTCAATTCTCAGAATTTCGCATAATATTGCATTTTAAGCAAGTTTTCTTGCATTTTGTTTCGTACTAAAAATCATCGAATTTATTAATATTTTGACGTTTATCATCCCCTTTTTACTTTATGTGATATAAACAAAATATCATCGAATTAGGCAATATTTTGCTGTTTTTCAATGTTTTTGTGAATTTCCAGTTTATTGTTATTAATTCATTGAATATACGGGAAAAATGAGACAAACACATAATTGATTAGATAATAACCTTAAATACTTCATTTTCAATCATCTATTTGTTACTCGTTGAAATACTGAGTAAGATATTGAAAAGGGGAGAAGTTCGGTTTTCATTGCATATATCGACGTTTCAGCCTGAATAGAGCGGTTTTACGTGTACATCTTCCATCGGTAATATAAACGGAAAATCAGGAACATTTTAGTTAATTCTAATGAAAACACATTGATTTTTATCATTTGTATTGGAAACAACATTGTCATGTCTTTTCTTGGATCTAAATAATATGAAACCTTGCTTTATGATACGAAGAAAAATTCCTCAAATTTGGTATAATAGTGTCTTTTTTCATGTTTTTAATGTAGTTTGATATTACATAAATATATTCATTTTTACCATTATTTCGATAATATTTCATGTAGTATCACGATATGTGACTTGGCTTTCAAATCTCAGAATTTCGCCTAATATTGCATTTTAAGCAAGTTTTCTTGCATATTGTTTCGTACTAAAAATCATCGAATTTATTAATATTTTGACGTTTATCATCCCCTTTTTACTTTATGTGATATAAACAAAATATCATCGAATTAGGCAATATTTTGCTGTTTTTCAATGTTTTTGTGAATTTCCAGTTTATTGTTATTAATTCATTGAATATACGGGAAAAATGAGACAAACACATAATTGATTAGATAATAACCTTAAATACTTCATTTTCAATCATCTATTTGTTACTCGTTGAAATACTGAGTAAGATATTAAAAAGGGGAGAAGTTCGGTTTTTATTGCATATTTCGACGTTTCAGCCGGAATAGAGCGGTTTTACGTGTACATCTTCCATCGGTAATATAAACGGAAAATCAGGAACATCTTAGTTAATTCTAATGAAAACACATTGACTTTTATCATTTGTATTGGAAACAACATTGTCATGTCTTTTGTTGGATCTAAATAATATGAAACATTGCTTTATGATACGAAGATAAATTCCTCAAATATGGTATAATAGTGTCTTTTTCACGTTTTTAATGTAGTTTGATATTACATAAATATATTCATTTTTACCATTATTTCGATACTATTTCATGTAGTATCACGATATGTGATTTGGCTTTCAAATCTCAGAATTTCGCCTAATATTGCATTTTAAGCAAGTTTTCTTGCATTTTGTTTCGTACTAAAAATCATCGAATTTATTAATATTTTGATGTTAATCATCCCCTTTTTAGTTTATGTGATATAAACAAAATATCATCGAATTAGGCAATATTTTGCTGTTTTTCAATGTTTTTGTGAATTTCCAGTTTATTGTTATTAATTCATTGAATATACGGGAAAAATGAGACAAACACATAATTGATTAGATAATAACCTTAAATTCTTCATTTTCAATCATCTATTTGTTACTCGTTGAAATACTGAGTAAGATATTAAAAAGGGGAGAAGTTCGGTTTTTATTGCATATATCGACGTTTCAGCCGGAATAGAGCGGTTTTACGTGTACATCTTCCATCGGTAATATAAACGGAAAATCAGGAACATTTCAGTTAATTCTAATGAAAACACATTGACTTTTATCATTTGTATTGGAAACAACATTGTCATGTCTTTTGTTGGATCTAAATAATATGAAACATTGCTTTATGATACGAAGATAAATTCCTCAAATATGGTATAATAGTGTCTTTTTTCACGTTTTTAATGTAGTTTGATATTACATAAATATATTCATTTTTACCATTATTTCGATACTATTTCATGTAGTATCACGATATGTGACTTGGATTTCACATCTCAGAATTTCGCCTAATATTGCATTTTAAGCAAGTTTTCTTGCATTTTGTTACGAACTAAAAATCATCGAATTTATTAATATTTTGACGTTTATCATCCCCTTTTTAGTTTATGTGATATAAACAAAATATCATCGAATTAGGCAATATTTTGCTGTTTTTCAATGTTTTTGTGAATTTCCAGTTTATTGTTATTAATTCATTGAATATACGGGAAAAATGAGACAAACACATAATTGATTAGATAATAACCTTAAATACTTCATTTTCAATCATCTATTTGTTACTCGTTAAAATACTGAGTAAGATATTGAAAAGGGGAGAAGTTCGGTTTTTATTGCATATATCGACGTTTCAGCCGGAATAGAGCGGTTTTACGTGTACATCTTCCATCGGTAATATAAACGGAAAATCAGGAACATTTTAGTTTTTTTTCACGTTTTTAATGTAGTTTGATATTACATAAATATATTCATTTTTACCAATATTTCGATACTATTTCATGTAGTATCACGATATGTGATTTGGCCTTCAAATCTCAGAATTTCGCATAATATTGCATTTTAAGCAAGTTTTCTTGCATTTTGTTTCGTACTAAAAATCATCGAATTTAGTAATATTTTGACGTTTATCATCCCCCTTTTCTTTAATGTGATATAAACAAAATATCATCGAATTAAGCAATATTTTGCGTTTTTTCAACGTTTTTGTGAATTTCTAGTTTATTGTTATTATTCATGAAATGTACGATAAAAATGAGACAAACACATAATTGATTAGATAATAACCTTAAGTACTTCATTTTCAATCATCTATTTGTTTCTCGTTGAAATACTGAGTAAGATATGGAAAAGGGGAGAAGTTCGGTTTTTATTGCATATATCGACGTTTCAGCCGGAATAGAGCGGTTTTACGTGTACATCTTCCATCGGTAATATAAACGGAAAATCAGGAACATTTTAGTCAATTCTAATGAAAACTAATTGATTTTTATCATTTCTATTGGAAACAACATTGTCATATGTCTTTTCTTGGATCTAAATAATACGAAACCTCGCTTTATGATTCGAAGTTAAAATCAACAAATTTGGCGTAATAGTGACTTTTTTCACGTTTTTTTATGTAGTTTGATATTACGTAAGTATATTCATTTTTACCAATATTTCGATACTATTTCATGTAGTATCACGATATATGATTTGGCCTTAATATCTCAGATTTTCGAATAATATTGCATTTTAGGCAAGTTTTCTTGCATTTTGTTTCTTACTAAACATCATCGAATTTAGCAATATTTTGACGTTTATCATCCCCTTTTCCTTTATGTGTTACAAACATAATATCACCGAATTAGGCAATATTTTTCCATTTTTTAACGTTTTTGTGATTTTTCAGTTTATTGTTATTAATTCATGAAATATACGATAAAAATGAGACAAACACATAATTGAATAGATAATAGCCTTAAATAATTCGTTTTCAATCATCTATTTGTTTCTCGTTGAAATACTGAGTAAGATATGGAAAGGAGGAGAAGTTCGATTTTATTGCATATATCGACGTTTCAGCCGGAATAGAGCGGTTTTACGTGTACATCTTCCATCGGTAATATAAACGGAAAATCAGGAACATTTTAGTCAATTCTAATGAAAACACATTGATTTTTATCATTTGTATTGGAAACAACATTGTCATATGTCTTTTCTTGGATCTAAATAATACGAAACCTCGCTTTATGATTCGAAGTTAAAATCCTCAAATTTGGTATAATAGTAACTTTTTTCACGTTTTTCATGTAGTTTGATATTACATAAATATATTCATTTTTACCAATATTTCGATACTATTTCATGTAGTATCACGATATGTGATTTGGCCATCAATTCTCAGAATATCGCATAATATTGCATTTTAAGCAAGTTTTCTTGCATTTTGTTTCGTACTAAATATCATCGAATTTATTAATATTTTGACGTTTATCATCCCCTTTTTACTTTACGTGATATAAACAAAATATCATCGAATTAGGCAATATTTTGCCGTTTTTCAATGTTTTTGTGAATTAACAGTATATTGTTATTAATTCATTGAATATACGATAAAAATGAGACAAACACATAATTGATTAGATAATAACCTTAAGTACTTCATTTTCAATCATCTATTTGTTTCTCGTTGAAATACTGAGTCAGATATGGAAAAGGGGAGAAGTTCGGTTTTTATTGCATATATCGACGTTTCAGCCGGAATAGAGCGGTTTTACGTGTACATCTTCCATCGGTAATATAAACGGAAAATCAGGAACATTTTAGTAAATTCTAATGAAAACACATTGATTTTTATCATTTGTATTGGAAACAACATTGTCATATGTCTTTTCTTGGATCTAAATAATACGAAACCTCGCTTTATGATTCGAAGTTAAAATCAACAAATTTGGCGTAATAGTGACTTTTTTCACGTTTTTAATGTAGTTTGATATTACATAAATATATTCATTTTTACCATTATTTCGATACTATTTCATGTAGTATCACGATATGTGACTTGGCTTTCAAATCTCAGAATTTCGCCTAATATTGCATTTTAAGCAAGTTTTCTTGCATATTGTTTCGTACTAAAAATCACCGAATTTAGTAATATTTTTACGTTTATCATCCCCCTTTTACTTAATGTGATATAAACAAAATATCATCAAATTAGGCAATATTTTGCCGTTTTCAACGTTTTTGTGAATTTTCAGTTTATTGGTATAAATTCATAATATATACGATAAAAATGATGCAAACACGTAATTGATTAGAAATTAACCTTAAATACCTCATTTTCAATCAACTATTTGTTTCTCGTTAAAATAATGAGTAAGATATTGAAAAGGGGAGACGTACGGTTTTTATTGCATATATCGCAGTTTCAGCTGGAATTGAACGGTTTTACATGTATATCTTCCGTCGGTATTATAATTGGAAAATCAGGAACATTTTAGGAAATTCTAATGAAAACACATTGATTTTTATCATTTGTATTGGAAACAACATTGTCATATGTCTTTTCTTGAATCTAAAAATTCCAAACATCGCTTTATGATTCGAAGTTAAAATCCACAAATTTGGCATAATAGTGACTTTTTACACGTTTTTCATGTAGTTTGATATTACGTAAATATATTCATTTTTTACCAATATTTCGATACTATTTCATGTAGCATCACGATATGTGATTTGGCCTTCAAATCTCAGTATTTCATATAATATTGCATTTTAAGCAAGTTTTCTTGCATTTTGTTTCGTACTAAAAATCATCGAATTTAGTAATATTTTGACGTTTATCATCCCCCTTTTCTTTAATGTGATATAAACAAAATATCATCGAATTAGGCAATATTTTGCTGTTTTTCAACGTTTTTGTGAATTTCCAGTTTATTGTTACTAATTCATTATATATACGATAAAAATGAGACAAACACATAATTGATTAGATAATAACCTTAAATACTTCATTTTCAATTATCTATTGGTTTCTCGTTGAAATACTGAGTAAGATATTAAAAAGGGGAGAAGTTCGGTTTTTATTGCATATATCGACGTTTCAGCCGGAATAGAGCGGTTTTACGTGTACATCTTCCATCTGTAATATAAACGGAAATTCAGGAACATTTTAGTTAATTTTAATGAAAACACATTGATTTTTATCATTTGTATTGGAAACAACATTGTCATATGTCTTTTCTTGGATCTAAAAATTCCAAGCCTCGCTTTATGACTCGTAGTTAAAATGCACAAATTTGGCATAATAGTGACTTTTTTCACGTTTTTCATGTAGTTTGATATTACATAAATATGTTAATTTTTAACAATATTTCGATACTATTTTATGTAGTATCACGATATGTGATTTGGCCTTCAAATCTCAGAATTTCGCATAATATTGCATTTTAAGCAAGTTTTCTTGCATTTTGTTTCGTACTAAAAATCATCGAATTTAGTAATATTTTGACATTTATCATGCCCCTTTTCTTTAATGTGATATAAACAAAATATCATCGAATTAGGCAATATTTTGCTGTTTTTCAACGTTTTTGTGAATTTCCAGTTTATTGTTATTAATTCATGATATATACGATAAAAATGAGACAAAAACATAATTGATTAGATAATAACCTTAAATACTTCCTTTTCAATCATCTGTTTGTTTCTCGTTGAAATACTGAGTAGGATATGGAAAATGGGAGAAGTTCGGTTTTTATTGCATATATCGACGTTTCAGCCGGAATAGAGCGGTTTTACGTGAATATCTTCCATCGGTAATATAAACGGAAAATATGGAACATTTTAGTTCATTCTAATGAAAACACATTGATTTTTATCATTTGTATTGGAAACAACATTGTCATATGTCTATTCTTGGATCTAAATAATACGAAACCTCGCTTTTTGATTCGAAGTTAATTTCCTCAAATATGGTATAATAGTGTCTTTTTTCACGTTTTTGATGTAGTTTGATATTACATAAATATATTAATTTTTACCAATATTTTGATACTATTTCATGTAGTATCACGATATTTGATTTGGCCTTTAAATCTCAGAATTTCGCATAATATTGCATTTTAAGCAAGTTTTCTTGCATTTTGTTTCGTACTAAAAATCATCGAGTTTAGCAATATTTTGACGTTTATCATCCCCCTTTTCCTTTATGTGATATAAACAAAATATCATCGAATTAGGCAATATTTTGCTGTTTTTCAACGTTTTTTGTGAATTTCCAGTTTATTGTTACTAATTCATTATATATACGATAAAAATGAGACAAACACATAATTGATTAGATAATAACCTTAAATACTTCATTTTCAATCATCTATTTGTTTCTCGTCGAAATACTGAGTAAGATATGGAAAAGGGGAGAAGTTCGGTTTTTATTGCATATATCGACGTTTCAGCCGTAATTGTGCGGTTTTACGTGTACATCTTCCATCGGTAATATAAACGGAAAATCAGGAACATTTTAGTTTTTTTTCACGTTTTTAATGTAGTTTGATATTACATAAATAAATTCATTTTTACCAATATTTCGATACTATTTCATGTAGTATCACGATATGTGATTTGGCCTTCAAATCTCAGAATTTCGCATAATATTGCATTTTAAGCAAGTTTTCTTGCATTTTGTTTCGTACTAAAAATCCTCGAATTTAGTAATATTTTCAAGTTTATCATCCCCCTTTTCTTTAATGTGATATAAACAAAATATCATCGAATTAAGCAATATTTTGCGTTTTTTCAACGTTTTTGTGAATTTCTAGTTTATTGTTATTATTCATGAAATATACGATAAAAATGAGACAAACACATAATTGATTAGATAATAACCTTAAGTACTTCATTTTCAATCATCTATTTGTTTCTGGTTGAAATACTGAGTAAGATATTGAAAAGGGGAGAAGTTCGGTTTTTATTGCATATATCGACGTTTCAGCCGGAATAGAGCGGTTTTACGTGTACATCTTCCATCGGTAATATAAACAGAAAATCAGGAACATTTTAGTTCATTCTAATGAAAACACATTGATTTTTATCATTTGTATTGGAAAAAACATTGTCATATGTCTATTCTTGGATCTAAATAATACGAAACCTCGCTTTTTGATTCGAAGTTAATTTCCTCAAATATGGTATAATAGTGTCTTTTTTCACGTTTTTGATGTAGTTTGATATTACATAAATATATTAATTTTTACCAATATTTTGATACTATTTCATGTAGTATCACGATATTTGATTTGGCCTTTAAATCTCAGAATTTCGCATAATATTGCATTTTAAGCAAGTTTTCTTGCATTTTGTTTCGTACTAAAAATCATCGAGTTTAGCAATATTTTGACGTTTATCATCCCCCTTTTCCTTTATGTGATATAAACAAAATATCATCGAATTAGGCAATATTTTGCTGTTTTTCAACGTTTTTTGTGAATTTCCAGTTTATTGTTACTAATTCATTATATATACGATAAAAATGAGACAAACACATAATTGATTAGATAATAACCTTAAATACTTCATTTTCAATCATCTATTTGTTTCTCGTTGAAATACTGAGTAAGATATGGAAAAGGGGAGAAGTTCGGTTTTTATTGCATATATCGACGTTTCAGCCGTAATTGTGCGGTTTTACGTGTACATCTTCCATCGGTAATATAAACGGAAAATCAGGAACATTTTAGTTTTTTTTCACGTTTTTAATGTAGTTTGATATTACATAAATAAATTCATTTTTACCAATATTTCGATACTATTTCATGTAGTATCACGATATGTGATTTGGCCTTCAAATCTCAGAATTTCGCATAATATTGCATTTTAAGCAAGTTTTCTTGCATTTTGTTTCGTACTAAAAATCCTCGAATTTAGTAATATTTTCACGTTTATCATCCCCCTTTTCTTTAATGTGATATAAACAAAATATCATCGAATTAAGCAATATTTTGCGTTTTTTCAACGTTTTTGTGAATTTCTAGTTTATTGTTATTATTCATGAAATATACGATAAAAATGAGACAAACACATAATTGATTAGATAATAACCTTAAGTACTTCATTTTCAATCATCTATTTGTTTCTGGTTGAAATACTGAGTAAGATATTGAAAAGGGGAGAAGTTCGGTTTTTATTGCATATATCGACGTTTCAGCCGGAATAGAGCGGTTTTACGTGTACATCTTCCATCGGTAATATAAACAGAAAATCAGGAACATTTTAGTTCATTCTAATGAAAACACATTGATTTTTATCATTTGTATTGGAAACAACATTGTCATATGTCTATTCTTGGATCTAAATAATACGAAACCTCGCTTTTTGATTCGAAGTTAATTTCCTCAAATATGGTATAATAGTGTCTTTTTTCACGTTTTTGATGTAGTTTGATATTACATAAATATATTCATTTTTACCAATATTTTGATACTATTTCATGTAGTATAACAATATTTGATTTGGCCTTTAAATCTCAGAATTTCGCATAATATTGCATTTTAAGCAAGTTTTCTTGCATTTTGTTTCGTACTAAAAATCATCGAATTTAGCAATATTTTGACGTTTATCATCCCCCTTTTCCTTTATGTGATATAAACAAAATATCATCGAATTAGGCAATATTTTGCTGTTTTTCAACGTTTTTTGTGAATTTCCAGTTTATTGTTACTAATTCATTATATATACGATAAAAATGAGACAAACACATAATTGATTAGATAATAACCTTAAATACTTCATTTTCAATCATCTATTTGTTTCTCGTTGAAATACTGAGTAAGATATGGAAAAGGGGAGAAGTTCGGTTTTTATTGCATATATCGACGTTTCAGCCGTAATTGTGCGGTTTTACGTGTAAATCCTCCATCGGTAATATAAACGGAAAATCAGGAACATTTTAGTTTTTTTTCACGTTTTTAATGTAGTTTGATATTACATAAATAAATTCATTTTTACCAATATTTCGATACTATTTCATGTAGTATCACGATATGTGATTTGGCCTTCAAATCTCAGAATTTCGCATAATATTGCATTTTAAGCAAGTTTTCTTGCATTTTGTTTCGTACTAAAAATCCTCGAATTTAGTAATATTTTCACGTTTATCATCCCCCTTTTCTTTAATGTGATATAAACAAAATATCATCGAATTAAGCAATATTTTGCGTTTTTTCAACGTTTTTGTGAATTTCTAGTTTATTGTTATTATTCATGAAATATACGATAAAAATGAGACAAACACATAATTGATTAGATAATAACCTTAAGTACTTCATTTTCAATCATCTATTTGTTTCTGGTTGAAATACTGAGTAAGATATTGAAAAGGGGAGAAGTTCGGTTTTTATTGCATATATCGACGTTTCAGCCGGAATAGAGCGGTTTTACGTGTACATCTTCCATCGGTAATATAAACAGAAAATCAGGAACATTTTAGTTCATTCTAATGAAAACACATTGATTTTTATCATTTGTATTGGAAAAAACATTGTCATATGTCTATTCTTGGATCTAAATAATACGAAACCTCGCTTTTTGATTCGAAGTTAATTTCCTCAAATATGGTATAATAGTGTCTTTTTTCACGTTTTTGATGTAGTTTGATATTACATAAATATATTAATTTTTACCAATATTTTGATACTATTTCATGTAGTATCACGATATTTGATTTGGCCTTTAAATCTCAGAATTTCGCATAATATTGCATTTTAAGCAAGTTTTCTTGCATTTTGTTTCGTACTAAAAATCATCGAGTTTAGCAATATTTTGACGTTTATCATCCCCCTTTTCCTTTATGTGATATAAACAAAATATCATCGAATTAGGCAATATTTTGCTGTTTTTCAACGTTTTTTGTGAATTTCCAGTTTATTGTTACTAATTCATTATATATACGATAAAAATGAGACAAACACATAATTGATTAGATAATAACCTTAAATACTTCATTTTCAATCATCTATTTGTTTCTCGTTGAAATACTGAGTAAGATATGGAAAAGGGGAGAAGTTCGGTTTTTATTGCATATATCGACGTTTCAGCCGTAATTGTGCGGTTTTACGTGTACATCTTCCATCGGTAATATAAACGGAAAATCAGGAACATTTTAGTTTTTTTTCACGTTTTTAATGTAGTTTGATATTACATAAATAAATTCATTTTTACCAATATTTCGATACTATTTCATGTAGTATCACGATATGTGATTTGGCCTTCAAATCTCAGAATTTCGCATAATATTGCATTTTAAGCAAGTTTTCTTGCATTTTGTTTCGTACTAAAAATCCTCGAATTTAGTAATATTTTCACGTTTATCATCCCCCTTTTCTTTAATGTGATATAAACAAAATATCATCGAATTAAGCAATATTTTGCGTTTTTTCAACGTTTTTGTGAATTTCTAGTTTATTGTTATTATTCATGAAATATACGATAAAAATGAGACAAACACATAATTGATTAGATAATAACCTTAAGTACTTCATTTTCAATCATCTATTTGTTTCTGGTTGAAATACTGAGTAAGATATTGAAAAGGGGAGAAGTTCGGTTTTTATTGCATATATCGACGTTTCAGCCGGAATAGAGCGGTTTTACGTGTACATCTTCCATCGGTAATATAAACAGAAAATCAGGAACATTTTAGTTCATTCTAATGAAAACACATTGATTTTTATCATTTGTATTGGAAACAACATTGTCATATGTCTATTCTTGGATCTAAATAATACGAAACCTCGCTTTTTGATTCGAAGTTAATTTCCTCAAATATGGTATAATAGTGTCTTTTTTCACGTTTTTGATGTAGTTTGATATTACATAAATATATTCATTTTTACCAATATTTTGATACTATTTCATGTAGTATAACAATATTTGATTTGGCCTTTAAATCTCAGAATTTCGCATAATATTGCATTTTAAGCAAGTTTTCTTGCATTTTGTTTCGTACTAAAAATCATCGAATTTAGCAATATTTTGACGTTTTTCATCCCCCTTTTCCTTTATGTGATATAAACAAAATATCATCGAATTAGGCAATATTTTGCTGTTTTTCAACGTTTTTTGTGAATTTCCAGTTTATTGTTACTAATTCATTATATATACGATAAAAATGAGACAAACACATAATTGATTAGATAATAACCTTAAATACTTCATTTTCAATCATCTATTTGTTTCTCGTTGAAATACTGAGTAAGATATGGAAAAGGGGAGAAGTTCGGTTTTTATTGCATATATCGACGTTTCAGCCGTAATTGTGCGGTTTTACGTGTAAATCCTCCATCGGTAATATAAACGGAAAATCAGGAACATTTTAGTTTTTTTTCACGTTTTTAATGTAGTTTGATATTACATAAATAAATTCATTTTTACCAATATTTCGATACTATTTCATGTAGTATCACGATATGTGATTTGGCCTTCAAATCTCAGAATTTCGCATAATATTGCATTTTAAGCAAGTTTTCTTGCATTTTGTTTCGTACTAAAAATCCTCGAATTTAGTAATATTTTCACGTTTATCATCCCCCTTTTCTTTAATGTGATATAAACAAATTATCATCGAATTAAGCAATATTTTGCGTTTTTTCAACGTTTTTGTGAATTTCTAGTTTATTGTTATTATTCATGAAATATACGATAAAAATGAGACAAACACATAATTGATTAGATAATAACCTTAAGTACTTCATTTTCAATCATCTATTTGTTTCTGGTTGAAATACTGAGTAAGATATTGAAAAGGGGAGAAGTTCGGTTTTTATTGCATATATCGACGTTTCAGCCGGAATAGAGCGGTTTTACGTGTACATCTTCCATCGGTAATATAAACAGAAAATCAGGAACATTTTAGTTCATTCTAATGAAAACACATTGATTTTTATCATTTGTATTGGAAACAACATTGTCATATGTCTATTCTTGGATATAAATAATACGAAACCTCTCTTTTTGATTCGAAGTTAATTTCCTCATATATGGTATAATAGTGTCTTTTTTCACGTTTTTGATGTAGTTTGATATTACATAAATATATTCATTTTTACCAATATTTTGATACTATTTCATGTAGTATAACGATATTTGATTTGGCCTTTAAATCTCAGAATTTCGCATAATATTGCATTTTAAGCAAGTTTTCTTGCATTTTGTTTCGTACTAAAAATCATCGAATTTAGCAATATTTTGACGTTTATCATCCCCCTTTTCCTTTATGTGATATAAACAAAATATCATCGAATTAGGCAATATTTTGCTGTTTTTCAACGTTTTTTGTGAATTTCCAGTTTATTGTTACTAATTCATTATATATACGATAAAAATGAGACAAACACATAATTGATTAGATAATAACCTTAAATACTTCATTTTCAATCATCTATTTGTTTCTCGTTGAAATACTGAGTAAGATATGGAAAAGGGGAGAAGTTCGGTTTTTATTGCATATATCGACGTTTCAGCCGGAATGGAGCGGTTTTACGTGTACATCTTCCATCGGTAATATAAACGGAAAATCAGGAACATTTTAGTCAATTCTAATGAAAACTAATTGATTTTTATCATTTGTATTGGAAACAACATTGTCATATGTCTTTTCTTGGATCTAAATAATACGAAACCTCGCTCTATGATTCGAAGTTAATTTCCTCAAATTTGGCATAATAGTGACTTTTTCACGTTTTTCATGTAGTTTGATATTACGTAAATATATTCATTTTTAAAAATATTTCGATACTATTTCATGTAGTATCACGATATGTGATTTGGCCTTCAAATCTCAGAATTTCGCATAATATTGCATTTTAAGCAAGTTTTCTTGCATTTTGTTTCGTACTAAAAATCATCGAATTTAGTAATATTTTGACGTTTATCATCCCCCTTTTCTTTAATGTGATATAAACAAAATATCATCGAATTAGGCAATATTTTGCTGTTTTTCAACGTTTTTGTGAATTTCCAGTTTATTATTACTAATTCATTATATATACGATAAAAATGAGACAAACACATAATTGATTAGATAATAACCTTAAATACTTCATTTTCAATCATCTCTTTGTTTCTCGTTGAAATACTGAGTAAGATATGGAAAATGGGAGAAGTTCGGTTTTTATTGCATATATCGACGTTTCAGCCGGAATAGAGCGGTTTTACGTGAACATCTTCCATCGGTAATATAAACGGAAAATCAGGAACATTTTAGTTTTTTTTCACGTTTTTAATGTAGTTTGATATTACATAAAAATATTCATTTTTACCAATATTTCGATACTATTTCATGTAGTATCACGATATGTGATTTGGCCTTCATATCTCAGATTCTCGCCTAATATTGCATTTTAAGCAAGTTTTCTTGCATTTTGTTTCGTACTAAAAATCATCGAATTTAGTAATATTTTGACGTTTATCATCCCCCTTTTCCTTAATGTGATATAACAAAATATCATCGAATTAGGCAATATTTTGCTGTTTTTCAACGTTTTTGTGAATTTCCAGTTTATTGTTATTTATTCATGATATATATGATAAAAATGAGACAAACACATAATTGATAAGATAATAACCTTAAATACTTCTTTTTCAATCATCTGTTTGTTTCTCGTTGAAATACTGAGTAGGATATGGAAAATGGGAGAAGTTCGGTTTTTATTGCATATATCGACGTTTCAGCCGGAATAGAGCGGTTTTACGTGAACATCTTCCATCGGTAATATAAACGGAAAATCAGGAACATTTTAGTTCATTCTAATGAAAACATTGATTTTTATCATTTGTATTAGAAACAACATTGTCATATGTCTATTCTTGGATCTAAATAATACGAAACCTCGCTCTATGATTCGAAGTTAATTTCCTCAAATATGGTATAATAGTGTCTTTTTTCACGTTTTTGATGTAGTTTGATATTACATATATATATTCATTTTACCAATATTTTGATACTGTTTTATGTAGTATCACGATATTTGATTTGGCCTTTAAATCTCAGAATTTCGCATAATATTGCATTTTAAGCAAGTTTTCTTGCATTTTGTTTCGTACTAAAAATCATCGAATTTAGCAAAATTTTGACGTTTATCATCCCCCTTTTCCTTAATGTGATATAACAAAATGTCATCGAATTAGGCAATATTTTGCTGTTTTTCAACGTTTTTGTGAATTTCCAGTTTATTGTTACTAATTCATTATATATACGATAAAGATGAGACAAACACATAATTGATTAGATAATAACCTTAAATACTTCATTTTCAATCATCTATTTGTTTCTCGTTGAAATACTGAGTAAGATATGGAAAAGGGGAGAAGTTCGGTTTTTATTGCATATATCGACGTTTCAGCCGGAATTGTGCGGTTTTACGTGTACATCTTCCATCGGTAATATAAACGGAAAATCAGGAACATTTTAGTTAATTCTAATGAAAACACATTGATTTTTATCATTTGTATTGGAAACAACATTGTCATATGTCTTTTCTTGGATCTAAATAATACAAAAGCTCGCTCTATGATTCGAAGTTAAAATCCTCAAATTTGGAATAATAGTCTTTTTTAACGTTTTTAATGTAGTTTGATATTACATAAATATATTCATTTTTACCAATATTTCGATACTATTTCATGTAGTATCACGTTATGTGATTTGGCCTTCAAATCTCAGAATTTCGCATAATATTGCATTTTAAGCAAGTTTTCTTGCATTTTGTTTCGTACTAAAAATCATCGAATTTATTAATATTTTGACGTTTATCATCCCCTTTTTACTTTATGTTATATAAACAAAATATCATCGAATTAGGCAATATTTTGCTGTTTTTCAATGTTTTTGTGAATTTCCAGTTTATTGTTATTAATTCATTATATATACGATAAGAATGAAACAAACACATAATTGATTAGATAATAACCTTAAATACTTCATTTTCAATCATCTATTGGTTTCTCGTTGAAATACTGAGTAAGATATTAAAAAGGGGAGAAGTTCGGTTTTTATTGCATATATCGACGTTTCAGCCGGAATAGAGCGGTTTTACGTGTACATCTTCCATCTGTAATATAAACGGAAATTCAGGAACATTTTAGTTAATTTTAATGAAAACACATTGATTTTTATCATTTGTATTGGAAACAACATTGTCATATGTCTTTTCTTGGATCTAAAAATTCCAAACCTCGCTTTATGACTCGAAGTTAAAATCCACAAATTTGGCATAATAGTGACTTTTTTCACGTTTTTCATGTAGTTTGATATTACATAAATATGTTAATTTTAACAATATTTCGATACTATTTTATGTAGTATCACGATATGTGATTTGGCCTTCAAATTTCAGAATTTCGCATAATATTGCATTTTAAGCAAGTTTTCTTGCATTTTGTTTCGTACTAAAAATCATCGAATTTAGTAATATTTTGACGTTTATCATCCCCCTTTTCTTTAATGTAATATAAATAAAATATCATCGAATTAGGCAATATTTTGCGTTTTTTCAACGTTTTTGTGAATTTCTAGTTTATTGTTATTATTCATGAAATATACGATAAAAATGAGACAAACACATAATGGATTAGATAATAACCATAAGTACTTCATTTTCAATCATCTATTTGTTTCTCGTTGAAATACTGAGTAAGATATGGAAAAGGGGAGAAGTTCGGTTTTTATTGCATATATCGACGTTTCAGCCGGAATAGAGCGGTTTTACGTGTACATCTTCCATCGGTAATATAAACGGAAATTCAGGAACATTTTAGTCAATTCTAATGAAAACACATTGATTTTTATCATTTGTATTGGAAACAATATTGTCATATGTCTTTTCTTGGATCTAAATAATTCGAAACCTCGCTTTATGATTCGAAGTTAAAATCCACAAATTTGGCGTAATAGTGATTTTTTTCACGTTTTTTATGTATTTTGATATTACGTAAGTATATTCATTTTTACCAATATTTCGATACTATTTAATGTAGTATCACGATATGTGATTTGGCCTTCATATCTCTGATTCTCGCCTAATATTGCATTTTAAGCAAGATTTCTTCCATTTTGTTTCGTACTAAAAATCATCGAATTTAGTAATATTTTGACGTTTATCATCCCCCTTTTCCTTAATGTGATATAAACAAAATATCATCGAATTAGGCAATATTTTGCTGTTTTTCAACGTTTTTGTGAATTTCCAGTTTATTGTTATTAATTCATGATATATACGATAAAAATGAGACAAACACATAATTGATTAGATAATAACCTTAAATACTTCTTTTTCAATCATCTGTTTGTTTCTCGTTGAAATACTGAGTAGGATATGGAAAATGGGAGAAGTTCGGTTTTTATTGCATATATCGACGTTTCAGCCGGAATAGAGCGGTTTTACGTGAATATCTTCCATCGGTAATATAAACGGAAAATCAGGAACATTTTAGTTAATTCTAATGAAAACACATTGATTTTTATCATTTGTATTGGAAACAACATTGTCATATGTCTATTCTTGGATCTAAATAATACGAAACCTCGCTTTTTGATTCGACGTTAATTTCCTCAAATATGGTATAATAGTGTCTTTTTTCACGTTTTTGATGTAGTTTGATATTACATAAATATATTCATTTTTACCAATATTTTGATACTATTTCATGTAGTATCACGATATTTGATTTGGCGTTTAAATCTCAGAATTTCGCATAATATTGCATTTTAAGCAAGTTTTCTTGCATTTTGTTTCGTACTAAAAATCATCGAATTTAGCAATATTTTGACGTTTATCATCCCCCTTTTTCTTTATGTGATATAAACAAAATATCATCGAATTAGGCAATATTTAGCTGTTTTTCAACGTTTTTTGTGAATTTCCAGTTTATTGTTACTAATTCATTATATATACGATAAAAATGAGACAAACACATAATTGATTAGATAATAACCTTAAATACTTCATTTTCAATCATCTATTTGTTTCTCGTTGAAATACTGAGTAAGATATGGAAAAGAGGAGAAGTTCGGTTTTTATTGCATATATCGACGTTTCAGCTGTAATTGTGCGGTTTTACGTGGACATCTTCCATCGGTAATATAAACGGAAAATCAGGAACATTTTAGTTTTTTCACGTTTTTAATGTAGTTTGATATTACATAAATTAATTCATTTTTACCAATATTTCGATACTATTTCATGTAGTATCACGATATGTGATTTGGCCTTCAAATCTCAGAATTTCGCATAATATTGCATTTTAAGCAAGTTTTCTTGCATTTTGTTTCGTACTAAAAATCATCGAATTTAGTAATATTTTGACGTTTATCATCCCCCTTTTCTTTAATGTGATATAAACAAAATATCATCGAAATTAGCAATATTTTGCGTATTTTCAACGTTTTTGTGAATTTCTAGTTTATTGTTATTATTCATGAAATATACGATAAAAATGAGACAAACACATAATTGATTAGAGATGGATGCAGGGCCTCTGCATCACTCTCTTTAGCCTCTGCATCACTCTCAATTGCCTCTGCATCTTTTTCTTGTGCCTCTGCATCAATCTCTTGAGCCTATTCATCCCTTTCTTGAGCCTCTGCATCCCTCTCTTGAGCCTCTGCACCACTCTCTTAAGCTTCTGCATCACTCTCGTAAGCCTCTGCATTACTCTCGTAAGCCTCTGCATCACTCTCGTAAGCCTCTGAATCACTCTCTTTAGCCTCTGCATCACTCTCAAATGCCTCTGCATCTTTTTCTTGTGCCTCTGCATCACTCTCTTGAGCCTATTCATCCCTTTCTTGAGCCTCTGCATCCCTCTCTTGAGCCTCTGCACCACACTCTTAAGCTTCTGCATCACTCTCGTAAGCCTCTGCATCACTCTCGTAAGCCTCTGCATCACTCTCGTAAGCCTCTGAATCACTCTCTTGAGCCTCTGCATCACTCTCTTGAGCCCCTGCATCCATCTCTTGAGCCTCTGCATCACTCTCCTGAGCCTCTGTATCACCCTTTTAAGCCTCTGCATCCCTCCTTTGAGAGTCTGCATCACTTTCTTAAGCATCTGCATCACTCACGTAAGCCTTTGCATCACTCTCGTAAGCCTCTGAGTCACTCTCTTGAGCCTCTGCATCCCTTTCTTGAGCCTCTGCATCACTCCCAAGAGCCTCTGCATCCCTCTCTTGTGCCTCTTCATCCCTCACTTCAGCCTCTGCATCCCTCTCTTGAGCCTCTGCATCACTCTCTTGAGCCTCTGCATCACTCTCTTGAGCTTCTGCATCACTCTCTTAAGCCTCTGCATCCCTCTCTTGAGCCTCTGCATCACTCTCATGAGCCTCTGCATCACTCTCATTAGCCTCTGCATCGCTCTCAAGTGCCTCTGCATCTTTTTCTTGTGCCTCTGCATCACTCACTTTAGCTTCTGCATACCTCTCTTGAGCCTCTGCATCCCTCTCTTGAGCCTCTGCATCCCTCTCTTAAGCCTCTGAATCCCTCTCTAGAGCCTCTGCATCACTCTCTTGAGCTTTTCCATCCCTCTTTTGAGCCTTTGCATCACTCTCTTAAGCCTCTGCATCACTCTCTTTAGCCTCTGCATCACTCTCAATTGCCTCTGCATCTTTTTCTTGTGCCTCTGCATCACTCTCTTGAGCCTATTCATCCCTTTCTTGAGCCTCTGCATCCCTCTCTTGAGCCTCTGCACCACTCTCTTAAGCTTCTGCACCACTCTCTTAAGGGATGCAGAGGCTCAATAGAGGGATGCAGGGGCTAAAGAGATTGATGGAGAGGCTCAAGAGAGTGATTCAGAGGTTTACGAGAGTGATGCAGAGGCTGAAGAGAGTGTTGCAGAGGCTCAAGAGAGGGATACAGAGGCTCAAGAGAATGATGCAGAGACTCAAGAGAGTTATGCAATGGCTCAAGAGAGTGATGCAGAGGATCAAGAGAGGTAAGCAGAGGCTTAAGAGAGTGATGCAGAGGCCGAAGAGAGTGATGCAGAGGCTTAAGAGAGTGATGCAGAGGCTGAAGAGAGTGTTGCAGAGGCTCAAGAGAGGGATGCAGAGGGATGCTCAAGAGAGGGATGCAGAGGCTCAAGTGAGGGATGAAAAGGCACAAGAGAGGGATGCAAATGCTCTTGGGAGTAATGCAGAGGCTTAAGAGTGGGATGCAGAGGCTTAAAAGAATGATGCAAAGGCTGAAGTGAGAGATGCAGACGCTCATGAGAGGGATGCAGGAGTTCAAGAGAGTGATGCAGAGGCTCAAGAGAGGGATGCAGAGGCTCAAGTGAGGGATGAAAAGGCACAAGAGAGGGATGCAAATGCTCTTGGGAGTAATGCAGAGGCTCAAGAGAGGGATGCAGAGGTTCAAGAGAGTGATTCAGAGGCTTATGAGAGTGATGCAAAGGCTTAAGAGAGTGATGCAGAGGCTTTAGAAAGTGATGCAGAGGATCAAAAGAGGGATGCAGAGGCTTAAAAGGGTCATGCAGAGGCTCAAGAGAGTGATGCAGAGGCTCAAGAGTGGGATGCAGGGGCTCAAGAGAGTGATGCAGAGGCTCAAGAGAGTGATTCAGAGGATTACGAAAGTGATGCAGAGGCTTAAGAGAGTGATGCAAAGGCTCAAGAGAGTGATGCAGAGGATCAAGAGAGGGAAGCAGAGGCTTAAGAGAGTGATGCAGAGGCTGAAGAGAGTGATGCAGAGGCTCTAGAGAGTGATGCAGAGGCTCAAGAGAATGATGCAGAGGCTCAAGGGAGTGATGCAGAGGATCAAGAGAGTTATGCAGAGGCTCGAGAAAGTGATTCAGAGTCTTACGAGAGTGATGCTGAGAATGAAGAGAGTGATGCAGAGGCTCGAGAGACTTATGCAGAGGCCTCAGGAGAGGGATTCAGAGGCTTAAGAGAGTGATGCAGAGGCTGAAGAGAGTGTTGCAGAGGCTCAAGAGAGGGACGAAGAGACTGAAGAGAGTGATGCAGAGGCTCAAGAGAGGGATACAGAGGGTCAAGAGAGTGATGCAGAGGCGTAAGAGAGTGAGGCAGAGGCTTAGGAAAGGGATGCAGAGGCTCAAGAGTAATGCAGAGGCTTAAGAGGGTGATGCAGAGGCTCAAGAGAGTGATGCAGAGGCTTGCGAGATGGATGCAGGGGCTCAAGAGAGTGATGCAGAGGATCAAGATAATGATTCAGAGGCTTAAGAGAGTGATGCAGAGGCTGAAGAGAGTGTTACAGAGTCTCAAGAGAGGGATGAAAAGCGGCGATGGATCACATTTTGCCCAAACCCTCTCTTTAGTTCTCAAAATATCCGAAACATCCCAAATTCGACACCTGAGCCCTATTTTGCAGACAAATTCTGGCCCTCTGCACGTATTAGCAGTTTGAATATACGATTTTTTTTACCGAAAATATGCCAATTACTGAAAGTGGCGATGGGTCACATTTTGCCCAAACCCCCCTGCAGTTTTCAATATATTATAAACATCCCAAATTCGACGCTTGAGCCATATTTTGGAGCCAAATTCTGGCTCTCTGCACGTATTCGCAGTTTGAAATTACGACTTTTTATACCGAAAATTTGCCAATTTCTTGAATGCATCGATGGATCACATTTTGCCCTAACCCTCCCTGCTGTTTTCAAAATATCCCAAACATCCCAAATTCTACACTTGAGCCATATTTTGGATTCAAATTCTGGCTCTCTGCACGTATTCGCAGTTTGAAATTACGACTTTTTATGCAGAAAATAGGCCAATTACTGAAGGTCAGGTCAGGTCAGGTTGTGTCAGGTCAGGTTGAATCAGGTCAGGTAGCGTCAGATCAGGTTGCGTCAGGTCAGGTTGTGTCAGGTCAGGTTGCGTCAGGTCAGGTTGTGTCAGGTCAGGTTGCGTCAGGTCAGGTAACGTCTGGTCAGGTTGCGTCAGGTCAGGTTGCATCAGGTCAGGTTGTATCAGGTCTGGTTGCGTCAGGTCAGGTAGCATCAGGTCAGGTTGCGTCAGGTAAGGTTGCGTCAGGTCAGGTTGTGTCAGGTTGCGTCAGGTCAGGTAGCGTCAGGTCAGGTCTGGTTGCGTCAGGTTAGGTTGCGTCAGGTCAGGTTGCGTCAGGTCAGGTTGGGTCAGGTTAAGTTTCGTCAGGTCAGGTTGCGTCAGGTCAGGTTGCGTCAGGTCAGGTTGCGTCAGGTCAGGTAGGGTCAGGTCAGGTAGCGTCAGGTCAGGTTGCGTCAGGTCAGGTAGCGTCAGGTCAGGTCAGGTTGCGTCAGGTTAGGTTGCGTCAAGCCAGGTTGCGTCAGGTCAGGTAGCGTCAGGTCAGGTTGCGTCAGATCAGGTTGAGTCAGGTCAGGTAGCGTCAGGTCAGGTTGCATCATGTCAGGTTGCGTCAGGTCAGGTAGTGCCAGGTCAGGTTGTATCAGGTCAGGTTGCGTCAGGTCAGGTTGCGTCAGGTCAGGTTGAGTCAGGTTAGATGTCATTACCTAAACCATGACTGACATATGAGGGTGATAGTATCTGTGTTCCAGTAGCATGTGTGAGAGAATCTTTGTGAACCACATTTATTCCTGATAGAGTCTGTACGTACCAGAAATATCGAAGTTTAACTGTTTTATGATATATAATGAGATAAAGAGAAAGATATGTATAGAGAGAGGACGACATGGAGACAGAGAGAGTAAGCCACACAAGCACACATATACTCAAACTGAGACAAATATGAAAGTTTTACGTGTTCATTGTTGACTCAAAATCCGGAATTCTAGGTTCGATTACCAGTGGCTGCAGATATGGTTTGGGCACATTTCTTCTCACCTAATGCATCTGTTCACCTAGCAGTAAATATGAACCCAGTACTTAGTCAGCATGTTGTGGGGTTGTATCGTGGGGTAGGGTAGTAATTGGACCTACTAAGCCGTTCACGACATAAAATGTTTGGGCACATTTCCTCTCATTAAATGCATCTGTTCACCTAGCAGTAAATTGGTAGCCAGGAGTTAGTCAGCATGTTGTGAACTGGTATCATGGGAGAGCGAGAGAGGCAGAAATACAGAGAAAGAAACAGGCATAACATACAAAGTCAGAAAGAGAACAGAAGAGAGGAAGATCAGAGGAAGATCAGAGAGAGAGACAGCGAGAGAACGGCAACAGCCTGTTTGTATAAATTAGCTGTCCTCACTCCTACTCTGCAGATAAGGAGAAAAAACTCTTATAATGTTGATTGCCCTTTTTTTTCTAACTAATAGCTTACCACAATTCCTACAACTTCTCTCACAAAGTGAAAATAGTCCCTTTCAGTACCATAAAAGTTAGTAAATTATTAACCTTCATGAGACAAAAAACACTTGAGTCTCTCTCTTTAAATTTTACTTCCGTGTATATTAATTTAAATGTCGAAAAATGCCCTCAATATTGTCTAAGTTATCAACGTGTTGGTCTCCTTCTGGGCTTCACACTCCCCCTTCAGCTTCCAGTCAAGACGTCATCCTCCTCCTCCTCCCCAAATAGCCCAAACAAAAACCCATCCACGCCAGGCAAATTAACGTCGGAGCTTTACCCTGTTTATTAACGCCCAGATACAATAATTACAGATATTATTTACTCAAACGTATCAAAGTTAACTGTTGCAGCTAAATATATATTTTGTTCAGCTGGAATATTGGAGCATTAAACCGCCGACGACATGTTACCAAATTACTCAATATAAATATAAGAACCAGCTTTGGAAAACTTGGCGACCCCAGAATGGCCTAGTCGGATGGGAATCTGTTCTCATGAGAACTGACGTGTGTTCGAGTCTGTCAAAACGGTGTAACTACAGGGCACAGATTTGCGTGTGTCCCGTCCTGTAGCTGCGTCCGTCCATCTCGACTGTGAGGTCTCTGGGTAGCTAAAACTTGACCTGACCTGACCTGACCCTGGGATGTGGGGAAGGGTGGAAGTCCGGGGGCCCACGGACCCACACCTGGACCCGAGTTAGATTAGGTAAGGCGAGGTCAGGTCGTGTCGGGTCAGGTCGTGTCGGGTCAGGTCGTGTCGGGTCATGTCGTGTCTATATAATAAAATAAATAATATGTCTATATCTAATGTCTGTAATCTAATATCTAATGTAATGTAATGTAATGTATATGTAATGTAATGTAATGTATATGTAATGTAATGTAATGTATATGTAATGTAATGTAATGTAATGTAATATGTAATGTAATGTAATATGTAATGTAATGTAATATGTAATGTAATGTAATATGTAATGTAATGTAATATGTAATGTAATATGTAATGTAATGTAATATGTAATGTAATGTAATATGTAATGTAATGTAATGTAATATGTAATGCAATGTAATGTAATGTAATATGTAATGTAATGTAATATCTAATGTAATATATATGTAATGTAATATCTAATGTAATATATATGTAATGTCTATATAATAAAATAAATAATGTCTATATCTAGTGTCTGTAACCTAATATCTAATGTAATGTAATATCTAATGTAATGTAATATCTAATGTAATCTGTATATCTAATGTAATGTAATATCTAATGTAATCTGTATATCTAATGTAATATATATGTAATGTCTATATAATAAAATAAATAATATGTCTATATCTAATGTCTCTAACCTAATATCTAATGTAATGTAATATCTAATGTAATCTGTATATCTAATGTAATGTATATATATAATGTCTATAAAATAAATAAAAAATTAAAAATAAAAATAAAATAAATAAAAATGAATAAATAAAAATGAATAAATAAAGCGCCGAATGAATCGCTGAATGAATCGTAAATCGTCGGGTAAATTGTCGGGTAAATCGTCGGGTAAATCGTCGGATAAATCGTCGGGTAAATCGTCGGATAAATCGTCGGGTAAATCGTCAGGTAAATCGTCGGGTAATTTTTACCCGTTTTTTACTCGTGTAAAAACGGTTAAACCCGACAGGTAAACCCGACGGGTTTACCCGCCGTGTAAGTCGTCGAATAATTAAAATAAAATAGTCGAAAATCTGTTCTCGTGATAACTGACGTGTAATCTGTAAACTAAACACGTCGGGTAAACCGTCATTGTAAACCGTCGGGTAAACTGTCGGGTAAACCGTCATTGTAAACCGTCGGGTAAACCGTCATTGTAAACCGTCGGGTAAACCGTCGGGTAAACTGTCGGGTAAACCGTCGGGTAAACCGTCGGGTAAACTGTCAGAGTAAACCGTCGGGTAAACCGTCGGGTAAACGTCGGATAAAACGTCGGGTAAACTGTCAGGGTAAACCGTCGAGTAAACCGTCGGGTAAACGTCGGATAAAGCGTCGGGTAAAGCGTGAAAGACCCCTGCCAGTGTGTTGCTGGAGACCTCTGCCAGTGTGTTGCTGGAGTCCCCTGCCAGTGTGTTGCTGGAGACCCCTGCCAGTGTGTTGCTGGAGACCTCTGCCAGTGTGTTGCTGGAGACCCCTGCCAGTGTGTTGCTGGAGACCCCTGCCAGTGTGTTGCTGGAGACCCCTGCCAGTGTGTTGCTGGAGACCTCTGCCAGTGTGTTGCTGGAGACCTCTGCCAGTGTGTTGCTGGAGACCTCTGCCAGTGTGTTGCTGGAGACCCCTGCCAGTGTGTTGCTGGAGACCCCTGCCAGTGTGTTGCTGGAGACCTCTGCCAGTGTGTTGCTGGAGACCCCTGCCAGTGTGTTGCTGGAGACCCCTGCCAGTGTGTTGCTGGAGACCCCTGCCAGTGTGTTGCTGGAGACCTCTGCCAGTGTGTTGCTGGAGACCTCTGCCAGTGTGTTGCTGGAGACCCCTGCCAGTGTGTTGCTGGAGACCCCTGCCAGTGTGTTGCTGGAGATCTCTGCCAGTGTGTTGCTGGAGACCCCTGCCAGTGTGTTGCTGGAGACCTCTGCCAGTGTGTTGCTGGAGACCTCTGCCAGTGTGTTGCTGGAGACCTCTGCCAGTGTGTTGCTGTTTGATATTACGTAAATATATTAATTTTTACCAATATTTCGATACAATTTCATGTAGTATCACGATATGTGATTTGGCCTTCAAATCTCAGATTTTCGCATAATATTGCATTTTAGGCAAGTTTTCTTGCATTTTGTTTCGTACTAAAAATCATCTAATTCAGCAATATTTTGACGTTTATCATCCCCCTTTCCTTTATGTCATATAAACAAAATATCATCGAATTAGGCAATATTTTGCTGTTTTTCCACGTTTATGTGAATTTTCAGTTTATTGCTATTAATTCATTAAATATACGATAAAAATGATGCAAACACATAATTGATTAGAAATTAACCTTAAACACTTCAATTTCAATCAACTATTTGTTTCTCGTTAAAATACTGAGTAAGATATTAAAAAGGGGAGAAGTTCTGTTTTGGGAGAAGGGTTTCGTCAAAATGTGATCCATCGCTGCTTTCAGTAATTGGCATATTTTCGGTATAAAAAGTCGTAATTTCAAACGGCGAATACATGCAGAAAGCCAAAAATTGGCTCCAAAATATGGCTCAAGGGTCGAATTTGGGATGTTTTGGATATTTTGAAAACTGCAGGGAGGGCTTGGGCAAAATGTAATCCATCGCCGCACTCAGTAATTGCCATATTTTCGATAAGAAATGTCATAATTTCAAACTGCTAATACGTGCAGAGAGCCCGAATTTGACTCCAAAATATGGCTCAAGCGTCGAATTTGGGATGTTTGGGATATATTAAAAGCTGCAGGGAGGGTTTAGGCAAAATGTGATCCATTGCCGCTTTCAATAATTGTCATGTTTTCGTTATAAAATGTCGTAATTTCAAACAGCGAATACGTGCAGAGAGCAAGAATTTGGCTCCAAAATATAGCTCATGGGTCGAATTTGGGATGTTTGGGATATTTTGCAAACTTCCGGGGGGATTGGGCAAAATGTGACCCTTCGCTGCTTTCAGTAATTGGCTAATTTTCAAGCGTCAAATTTGGGATGTTTGGGATAAAAAGTCGTAATTTCAAACTGCGAATACGTGCAAAGAGCCAGAATTTAGCTCCAAAATAATTCTCAAGGGTCGAATTTGGGATGTTTGGGATATTGTTGTTGTTGTTGTTATATGGATGTTTGGGATCGCTGCTCTTAGTAATTAACATATTTTCGGTATAAAATGTCGTAATTTCAACCTGTGAATATGTGCAGAGAGCCAGAATTTGGCTCCAAAATATGGCTCAAGGGTCGAATTAGTGATGCTTGGGATATTTTGAAAACTGCTGGGAGGGTTTGGGCAAAATGTGGCCCATCGCCGCTCTCAGTAATTGGCATTTTGTCGGTATAAAAAGACGTAATATCTGACTGCGAATACGTGGAGAGAGCCCGAATTTGGCTCCAATATATGGCTCAAGCTTCGAATTTAGGATGGTTTGGATATTTTGAAAACTGCAGGGGGGGGGGGGGTAAAATGTGACCCATCGCCGCTCTCAGTAATTGACATATCTTCGAATTTATACACCGATGATATGTCAATTACTGAGAGCGGCGATAGGTCAAATTTTGCCCAAACCCCCCCATGCAGTTTTCAAAATATCCCAAACATCCCAAATTCGACGCATGAGCCATATTTTGGAGCCAAATTCAGGGTCTCTGCACGTGTTTGCAGTTTGAAATTATTTAATTTTATACTGAAAATATGCCAATTACTGAGTGCGGCGTTGGATCACATTTTGCCCAGGCCATCCCTGCAGTTTTCAAAATATCCCAAACATCCCCAATTCGACCCTTGAGCCATATTTTGGAGCCAACGTTTGGCTTTCTGCATGTATTCGCAGTTTGAAATTACGACTTTTCATACCGAAAATATTCCAATTACTGAAAGCTTCGATGGATAACATTTTGCCCAAACCCTCCCTGCAGTTTTCAAAATATCCTACACATCCCAAATTCGAAGCTTGAGCCATATTTTCGAGCTAAATTCCGGCTCTCTGCACGTATTCGCAGTTTGAAATACCGACTTTTTATACCGAAAATATTCCAATTACTGAAAGCTTCGATGGATAACATTTTGCCCAAACCCACCATTCAGTTTTCAAAAAATCCTAAGCATCCCAAATTCGACCCTTGAGCCATATTTTGGAGCCATATTGTGGCTCTCTGCACATATTCGCAGTTTGAAATTACGACTTTTTGTACCGATACTATGTGAATTACTGAGAGCAGCGATAGGTCACATTTTGTCCATACCCCTTCCTTGTAGTTTTCAAAATATCCCAATCATCCCAAATTCGACCATTGAGAATTTTTTTGGAGCCAAATTCTGGCTCTCTACAAGTATTCGCAGTTTGAAATTACGACTTTTTATCCCAAACATCCCAAATTTGACGCTTGAAAATATGCTAATTACTGAAAGAAGCGATGGGTCACATTTTGCCCAAACCCCCCTGCAGTTTGCAAAATATCCCAAACATGCCAAATTCGACCTTTGAGCCATATTTTGGAGCCAAATTCTGGCTTTCTGCGCTTATTCGCAGTTTGAAATTACGACTTTTTATACCGAAAATATGCCAATTACTGAAAGCAGCGATGGATCACATTTTGCCCAAACCCTCCCTGCAGTTTCCAAAATATCCCAAATATCCCAAATTCAACGCTTGAGCCATAATTTGGAGCCAAATTCTGGCTCTCTGCACGTATTCGCAGTTTGAAATTACGAAATTTTATACCGAAAATAGGCCAATTAATGAGAGCGGCGATGGATCACATTTTTCCCAAACCTTCCCTGCAGTTTTCGAAATATCCCAAACATCCCAAATTCGACCCTTGAGTATTATTTTGGAGCTAAATTCTGGCTCTCTGAACGTATTCGCAGTTTGAAATTACGACTTTTTATACCGAAAACATGACAATTACTGAAAGCGGCGATGTATCACATTTTGCCCAAACCCTCCCTGCAGTTTTCAAAATATCCCAAACATCCAAAATTCTACGCTTGAGCCATATTTTGGAGCCAAATTCGGGGTCTCCGCACGGGTTCGCAGTTTGAAATTATTTCATTTTATACCGAAAATATATCAATTACTGAGTGCGGCGTTGGATCACATTTTGCCCAGGCCATCCCTGCAGTTTTCAAAATATCCCAAACATCCCCAATTCGACCCTTGAGCCATATTTTGGAGCCAACGTTTGGCTTTCTGCATGTATTCGCAGTTTGAAATTTTGACTTTTCATACCGAAAATATTCCAATTACTGAAAGCGGCGATGGATCACATTTTGCCCAAACCATCCCTGTAGTTTTCAAAATATCCCAAACATCCCAAATTCGACCCTTGAGAATTATTTTGGAGCCAAATTCTGGCTCCCTGCACGTATTCTCAGTTTGAAATTACGAATTTTTATCCCAAACCTCCCAAATTTGACGCTTGAAAATAAGCCAATTACTGAAAGCAGCGATGGGTCACATTTTGCCCAAACCCTCCGGCTGTTTGCAAAATATCTCAAACAACCCAAATTCGACCCATGAGCTATATTTTGGAGTCAAATTCTAGCTCTCTGCACGTATTCGCTGTTTGAAATTTCGACATTTTATAATGAAAACATAACAATTACTGAAAGCGGCAATGGATCACATTTTGCCCAAACCCTCCCTGCAGTTTTCAATATATCCCAAATATCCCAAATTCGACGCTTGAGCCATATTTTCGAGCCAAATTCGGGCTCTCTGCACGTATTAGCAGTTTGAAATTATTTCATTTTCTACCGAAAATATGCCAATTACTGATTGCGACGATGGGTTACATTTTGCCCAAACCCCCCTGCAGTTTTCAAAATATCCCAAACATCCCAAGTTCGACCCATGACTTATTTTTTGGAGCCAAATTCTGGCTCTCTGCAATTATTAGCAGTTTGAAATTATTTCATTTTCTACCGAAAATATGCCAATTACTGATTGCGACGATGGGTCACATTTTGCCCAAACCCCCCTGCAGTTTTCAATATATCCCAAACATCCCAAATTCGACGCTTGAGCCATATTTTGGAGCCAAATTCGGGGTCTCGGCACGTATTTGCAGTTTGAAATTATTTCACTTTTTACCGAAAATATGCCAATTACTGAGTGCGGCGATGGATCACATTTTGCATAAAGCCGTCCCTGAAGTTTTCAAAATATCCCAAACATCCCAAATTGGACGCTTGAGCCATATTTTGGAGCCAAATTCTGGCTCTCTGCACATATTCGCAGTTTGAAATTACGAATTTATTCAACGAAGATATGTCAATTACTGAGAGCGGCGATAGGTCACATTTTGCCCAAACCCCCCCCCCCCCCTGCAGTTTTCAAAATATTCCAAACATCCCAAATTCGACGCTTGAGCCTTGTTTTGGAGCCAAATTCGGGGTCTCTGCACGTGTTCGCAGTTTGAAACTATTTCATTTTATACCGAAAATATGCCAATTACTGAGTGCGGCGTTGGATCACATTTTGCAAAGACCATCCCTGCAGTTTTCAAAATATCCCAAACATCCCCAATTCGAACCTTGAGCCATATTTAGGAGCCAACGTTTGGCTTTCTCCATGTATTCACAGTTTGAAATTACGACTTTTCATATCGAAAATATTCCAATTACTGAAAGGTTCGATGGATAACATTTTGCCCAAACCCTCCCTGCAGTTTTCAAAAAATCCCAAGCATCCCAAATTCGACCCTTGAGCCATATTTTGGAGCCAAATTCTGGCTGTCTGCACATATTTGCAGGTTGAAATTACGACATTTTATAAAGAAAATATGTCAATTAATGAAAGCAGCGATGGGTCACATTTCGCCAAACCCCCCCCCCTGCAGTTTTCAAAATATCCCAAACATCCCAAATTCGACGCTTGAGCCTTATTTTGGAGCCACATTCGAGCTCTCTGCAGGTATTCGCAGTTTGAAATTACGTCATATTATACCGAGAATATGCCAATTACTGAGTGCGGCGATGGACCACATTTTGCCCAGGCCCTCCCTGCAGTTTTCAAAATATCCCAAACATCCCCAATTCGACCCTTGAGCTATATTTTGGAGCCAAATTTTGGCTTTCTGCATGTATTCGCAGTTTGAAAATACAACTTTTCACACGGAAAATATGCCAATTACTGAAAGCGGCGATGGATCACATTTTGCCCAAACCCTCCTTGCAGTTTCCAAAATATCCCAAACATCCCAAATTCAACGCTTCAGCCATAATTTGGAGCCAAATTCTAGCTCTCTGCACGTATTCGCAGTTTGAAACTACGACTTTTTGTACCGAAAATATGGCAATTACTGAGAGCTACGATAGGTCACATTTTGCCCAAACCCCCCCCCCCCCCCCTGCAGTTTTCAAAATATCCCAAACATCCTAAATTCAACGCTTGAGCCATATTTTCGAGCCAAATTCGGGCTCTCTGTACGTATTCGCAGTCTGAAATTACATCTTTTTATACTGAAAAAATGCCAATTACTGAGAGCGGCAATGGGTCACATATTGTCCCAAACCCTTCCTGCAGTTTTCAAAATATCCGAAAGCATCCCTAATTCGACCCTTGAGCCATATTTTTGAGCCAAATTCTGGCTCTCTTTACATATTCGCAGGTTGAAATTACGACATTTTATACCGAAAATATGTTAATAACTGAGAGCAGCGATTGGATCACATTTTGTCAAAACTCCCCCCCCCCCCCTGCACGTTTCAAAATATCCCAAACATCCCAAATTCGACCCTGGAGCTTTATTTTGGAGTCAAATTCTGGCTCTCTGCACATATTTGCAGGTTGAAATTACGACATTTTATACAGAAAATATGTCAAGTACTGAAAGAAGCGATGTTTCTCATTTTGCCCAAACCCCCCAGCAGTTTGCAAAATATCCCAAACATCCCAAATTCGACGCTTGAGCCATATTTTCGAGCCAAATACGGGCTCTCTGCACGTATTCACTGTTTGAAATTACGACTTTTTATACCGAAAATATGCCAATTACTGAAAGCGGCGATGGATCACATTTTGCCCAAACCCTCCCTGCAGTTTCCAAAATATCCCAAACATCCCAAATTCAACGCTTGAGCCATCACTCAAGTTCATGAGAGTGATGCAGATGCACAAGAGAATGATGTAGAGGCTTAAGAGAGGGATTCAGAGGCTCAATAGAATGATGCAGGGTCTCAAGTGAGTGATGCAGAGGCTGAAGAGAGTGTTGAAGAGGCTGAAGAGAGGAATGCAGAGGCTCAAGAGAGTGATGCAGAGACTAAAGAGAGTTATGCAGAGGCTCAGTAGAGTGATGCAGAGGCTTACGAGAGTGATGCAGAGGCTCAAGAGAGGGATGCAGAGGCTTAAGAGAGTGATGCAAAGGCACAGGAGAGGGATGCAGAGGCTCATGAGAGGGATGCAGGAGTTCAAGAGAGTGATGCAGAGGCTCAAGAAAGTGATGTAGAGGCTTAAGAAAGTGATGCAGAGGCTCAAAATAGGGATACAGAGGCTTAAGAGGGTCATGCAGAGGCTCAAGAGAGTGATGGAGAGGCTCAAGAGAGGGATGCAGGGGGCCAAGTGAGTGATGCAGATGCTCAAGAGAGGGATGCAGAGGATTAAGAGAGTGATGCAGAGGCTCGAGAGAGTGATGCAGAGGCTCAAGAGAGGGATTCAGAGGCTCAAGAGATGGATGCAGAGGCTTAAGAGAGTGATGCAGAGGCTGAAGAGAGGGATGCAGGGGCTCAAGAAAGGGATGCAGAGGCTCAATAAAGGGATGCAGGGGCTAAAGAGATTGATGGAGAGGCTCAAAAGAGTGATTCAGAGGTTTACGAGAGTGATGCAGAGGCTGAAGAGAGTGTTGCAGAGGCTCAAGAGAGGGATATAGAGGCTCAAGAGAGTGATGCAGAGACTCAAGAGAGTTATGCAATGGCTCAAGAGAGTGATGCAGAGGATCAAGAGAGGTAAGCAGAGGCTTAAGAGAGTGATGCAGAGGCCGAAGAGAGTGATGCAGAGGCTTAAGAGAGTGATGCAGAGGCTGAAGAGAGTGTTGCAGAGGCTCAAGAGAGGGATGCAGAGGGATGCTCAAGAGAGGGATGCAGAGGCTCAAGTGAGGGATGAAAAGGCACAAGAGAGGGATGCAAATGCTCTTGGGAGTAATGCAGAGGCTTAAGAGTGGGATGCAGAGGCTTTAAAGAATGATGCAAAGGCTGAAGTGAGAGATGCAGACGCTCATGAGAGGGATGCAGGAGTTAAAGAGAGTGATGCAGAGGCTCAAGAGAGGGATGCAGAGGCTCAAGTGAGGGATGAAAAGGCAAAAGAGAGGGATGCAAATGCTCTTGGGAGTAATGCAGAGGCTCAAGAGAGGGATGCAGAGGTTCAAGAGAGTGATTCAGAGGCTTATGAGAGTGATGCAAAGGCTTAAGAGAGTGATGCAGAGGCTCAAGAGTGGGATGCAGGGGCTCAAGAGAGTGATGCAGAGGCTCAAGAGAGTGATTCAGAGGATTACGAAAGTGATGCAGAGGCTTAAGAGAGTGATGCAAAGGCTCAAGAGAGTGATGCAGAGGATCAAGAGAGGGAAGCAGAGGCTTAAGAGAGTGATGCAGAGGCTGAAGAGAGTGATGCAGAGGCTCTAGAGAGTGATGCAGAGGCTCAAGAGAGTGATGCAGAGGCTCAAGGGAGTGATGCAGAGGATCAAGAGAGTTATGCAGAGGCTCGAGAAAGTGATTCAGAGGCTTACGAGAGTGATTCTGAGAATCAAGAGAGTGATGCAGAGGCTCGAGAGACTTATGCAGAGGCCTCAGGAGAGGGATTCAGAGGCTTAAGAGAGTGATGCAGAGGCTGAAGAGAGTGTTGCAGAGGCTCAAGAGAGGGACGAAGAGACTGAAGAGAGTGATGCAGAGGCTCAAGAGAGGGATACAGAGGCTCAAGAGAGTGATGCAGAGGCGTGAGAGAGTGAGGCAGAGGCTTAGGAAAGGGATGCAGAGGCTCAAGAGTAATGCAGAGGCTTAAGAGGGTGATGCAGAGGCTCAAGAGAGTGATGCAGAGGCTTGCGAGATGGATGCAGGGGCTCATGAGAGTGATGCAGAGGATCAAGATAGTGATTCAGAGGCTTAAGAGAGTGATGCAGAGGCTGAAGAGAGTGTTACAGAGTCTCAAGAGAGGGATGAAAAGCGGCGATGGATCACATTTTGCCCAAACCCTCTCTTTAGTTCTCAAAATATCCGAAACATCCCAAATTCGACGCCTGAGCCCTATTTTGCAGAAAAATTCTGGCCCTCTGCACATATTAGCAGTTTGAATATACGAATTTTTTTACCGAAAATATGCCAATTACTGAGATTGGCGATGGGTCACATTTTGCCCAAACCCCCCTGCAGTTTTCAATATATTATAAACATCCAAAATTCGACGCTTGAGCCATATTTTGGAGCCAAATTCTGGCTCTCTGCACGTATTCGCAGTTTGAAATTACGACTTTTTATACCGAAAATTTGCCAGTTTCTTGAATGCATCGATGGAACACATTTTGCCCTAACCCTCCCTGCTGTTTTCAAAATATCCCAAACATCCCAAATTCTACACTTGAGCCATATTTTGGATTCAAATTCTGGCTCTCTGCACGTATTCGCAGTTTGAAATTACGACTTTTTATGCAGAAAATAGGCCAATTACTGAAGGTCAGGTCAGGTCAGGTTGTGTCAGGTAAGGTTGCGTCAGGTCAGGTTGTGTCAGGTCAGGTTGCGTCAGGTCAGGTAGCGTCAGGTCAGGTCTGGTTGCGTCAGGTTAGGTTGCGTCAGGTCAGGTTGCGTCAGGTCAGGTAGGGTCAGGTTAAGTTGCGTCAGGTCAGGTTGCGTCAGGTCAGGTTGCGTCAGGTCAGGTTGCGTCAGGTCAGGTAGGGTCAGGTCAGGTAGCGTCAGGTCAGGTTGCGTCAGGTCAGGTAGCGTCAGGTCAGGTCAGGTTGCGTCAGGTTAGGTTGCGTCAAGCCAGGTTGCGTCAGGTCAGGTAGCGTCAGGTCAGGTTGCGTCAGATCAGGTTGAGTCAGGTCAGGTAGCGTCAGGTCAGGTTGCATCATGTCAGGTTGCGTCAGGTCAGGTAGTGCCAGGTCAGGTTGTATCAGGTCAGGTTGCGTCAGGCCATGAAATAGTATCGAAATATTGTTAAAAATTAATATATTTATGTAATATCAAACTACATGAAAAACGTGAAAAAATTCACTATTATACCAAATTTGAGGAATTTAACTTCGAATCATAAAGCGAGGTTTCATATTATTTAGATCCAAGAAAAGACATATGACAATGTTGTTTCCAATACAAATGATACAAATCAAGGTGTTTTCATTAGAATTGACTAAAATGTTCCTGATTTTCCGTTTATATTACCGATGGAAGATGTACACGTAAAACCGCTCTATTCCGGCTGAAACGTCGATATATGCAATAAAAACCGAACTTCTCCCCTTTTCAATATCTTACTCAGTATTTCAACGAGTAACAAATAGATGACTGAAAATGAAGTATTTAAGGTTATTATCTAATCAATTATGTGTTTGTCTCATTTTTCCCGTATATTCAATGAATTAATAACAATAAACTGGAAATTCACAAAAACATTGAAAAACAGCAAAATATTGCCTAATTCGATGATATTTTGTTTATATCACATAAAGTAAAAAGGGGATGATAAACGTCAAAATATTAATAAATTCGATGATTTTTAGTACGAAACAAAATGCAAGAAAACTTTCTTAAAATGCAATATTATGCGAAATTCTGAGAATTGAAGGCCAAATCACATATCGGGATACTACATGAAATAGTATCGAAATATTGGTAAAAATGAATATATTTATGTAATATCAAACTACATGAAAAACGTGAAAAAAGTTACTATTATACCAAATTTGAGGATTTTAACTTCGAATCATAAAGCGAGGTTTCGTATTATTTAGATCCAAGAAAAGACATATGACAATGTTGTTTCCAATACAAATGATAAAAATCAATGTGTTTTCATTAGAATTGACTAAAATGTTCCTGATTTTCCGTTTATATTACCGATGGAAGATGTACACCTAAAACCGCTCTATTCCGGCTGAAACGTCGATATATGCAATAAAAACCGAACTTCTCCCCTTTTCCATATCTTACTCAGAATTTCAACGAGAAACAAATAGATGATTGAAAAAGAAGTATTTAAGGTTATTATCTAATCAATTATGTGTTTGTCTCATTTTTATCGTATATATCATGAATTAATAACAATAAACTGGAAATTCACAAAAACGTTGAAAAACAGCAAAATATTGCCTAATTCGATGATATTTTGTTTATATCACATTAAGGAAAAGGGGGATGATAAACGTCAAAATATTACTAAATTCGATGATTTTTTATACGAAACAAAATGCAAGAAAACTTGCTTAAAATGCAATATTAGGTGAGAATCTGAGATATGAAGGCCAAATCACATATTGTGATACATAAACGTCATTCTCATGAGCCTCTGCATTACTCTTTTGAACCTCTGCATCACTCTCTTAAGCCTCTGCATCACTCTCGTAAGCCTCTGCATCCCTCTCTTGAACTCCTGCATCCCTCTCATGAGCCTCTGCATCCCTCTCATGAGCCTTTGCATCACTCTCTTAAGCCTCTGCATCCCTCTCTTGAGCCTCTGCATCACTCTCGTAAGCCTCTGCATCACTCTAATGAGCCTCTGCATAACTCTCTTCAGTCTCTGCATCACTCTCTTGAGCCTCTGTATCCATCTCTTGAGCGTCTGCAACACTCTCTTCAGCCTCTGCATCACTCTCGTAAGCCTCTGCATCAGTCTCTTGAGCCTCAGCACAACTCTTTTTAGCCTCTGCATCACTCTCTTGAGCCTCTGTATCCATCTCTTGAGCGTCTGCAACACTCTCTTCAGCCTCTGCATCACTCTCTTAAGCCTCTGCATCACTCTCTTCGGCCTCTGCATCACTCTCTTAAGCCTCTGCTTACCTCTCTTGATCCTCTGCATCACTCTCTTGAGCCTCTGCATCACTCTCATGATCCTCTGCATCACTCTCTTGAGCCTCTGCATCACTCTCTTGAACCTCTACTTCACACTCTTGAGCCTCTGCATCACTCTCTTGATCCTCTGCATCGCTCTCTTAAGCCTCTGCATCCCTCAATTGATCCTCTGCATCACTCTTTTGAGCCTCTGCATCATCCTCTTGAGCCTCTGCATCCCTCTCTTAAGCCTATACATCATTCTCTTGTGCCTCTGCATTACTCTTTTGAGCCTCTGCATCACTCTCTTAAGCCTCTGCATCGCTCTCTTCACCCTCTGCATCACTCTCTTTAGCCTCTGCATCCCTCTCTGGAGCCTTAGCATCTCTCTCTTAAGCCTCTGCATCACTCTCTTGAGCCTCTGCATCCCTCTCTTGAACTCCTGCATCCCTCTCATGAACCTCTGCATCCCTCTCTTGAACTCCTGCAACCCTCTCATGAGCCTCTGCATCCCTCTATTCAGCCTTTGCATCACTCTCCTAAGCATCTGCATCACTCTCTTAGGCCCCTGCATCCCTCTCTTGAGCCTCTCCATCACTCTCTTCATCCTCTGCATCCCTCTCTTGAGCATCTGCATCACTCTCCTGGGCCCCTGCATCCTTCTCTTAGCCTCTCCATCACTTTCTTGAGCCTCTGCATCAACCTCTTAAGCCTCTGCATCACTATTCTGAGCCTTTGCATCACTTTCTTAAGCCTCTGCATCCCTTTCTTGAGCCTCAGCATCCCTCACTTCAACTCCTGCATCCCTCTCATGAGCCTCTGCATCCCTCTCCTGAGCCTTTGCATCACTCTCTTAAGCCTCTGCATCCTTTTATTGAGCCTCTGCATCCCTCTCTTGAGCCTCTGCATCCCTCTCTTAAGCCTCTGCATCAATCTCTTGAGCCTCTGCATCACTCTCGTAAGGCTCTGCACCATTCTCTTGAGCCTCTGCATAACTCTCTTGAGTCTTTGCATCACTCTCTTGAGCCTCTGCATCCCTCTCTTGAGCCTCTGCAACACTCTCTTCAGCCTCTGCATCACTCTCTTCAGCCTCTGCATCACTCTCTTAAGCTTCTGCATCACTCTCTTGAGCCCCTGCATCCCACTCTTGAGCCTCTGCATCACTCTCTTGAGCCTCTGCATGACCCTTTTAAGCCTCTGCATCCCTTTTTGATCCTCTGCATCACTTTCTAAAGCCTCTGCATCACTCTCTTAAGCCTTTGCATCACTCTCATAAGCCTCTGAATCACTCTCTTGAGCCTCTGCATCACTCTCTCGAGCCTCTGCATCACTCTCTTCATCCTCTGCATCCCTCTCTTGAGCATCTGCATCACTCACTTGGCCCCCTGCATCCCTCTCTTGAGCCTCTCCATCACTCACTTGAGCCTCTGCATGACCCTCTTAAGCCTCTGAATCCCTATTTTGAGCCTCTGCATCACTTTCTTAAGCCTCTACATCACTTTCTTGAGCCTCTGCATCACTCTCTTGAACTCCTGCATCCCTCTCATGAGCCTCTGCATCCCTCTCCTGAGCCTTTGCATCACTCTCTTAAGCCTCTGCATCCCTCTCTTGACCCTTTGCATCACTCTCGTAAGCCTCTGCATCACTCTACTGAGCCTCTGCATAACTCTCTTTAGTCTCTGCATCACTCTCTTGAGCCTCTGCATTCCTCTCTTCAGCCTCTGCAACACTCTCTTCAGCCTCTGCATCACTCTCATAAGACTCGGCATCCCTCTCTTGAACTCCTGCATCCCTCTCATGAGCCTCTGCATCCCTCTCCTGAGCCTTTGCATCACTCTCTTAAGCCTCTGCATCCCTCTCTTGAGCCTCTGCATCACTCTCGTAAGCCTCTGCATCACTCTAATGAGCCTCTGCATAACTCTCTTGAGTCTCTGCATCACTCTCTTGAGCCTCTGTATCCATCTGTTGAGCGTCTGGAACACTCTCTTCAGCCTCTGCATCTCTCTCGGAAGCCTCTGCATCAGTCTCTTGTGCCTCAGCACAACTCTTTTTAGCCTCTGCATCACTCTCTTGAGCCTCTGCAACACTCTCTTCAGCCTCTGCATCACTCTCTTAAGCCTCTGCATCACTCTATTCGGCCTCTGCATCACTCTCTTAAGCCTCTGCTTACCCATCTTGATCTTCTGCATCACTCTCCTGAGCCTCTGTATCACTCTCATGATATTCTGCATCACTCTCTTGAGCCTCTGCATCACTCTCTTGAGCCTCTACATCACACTCTTGAGAGTCTACATCACTCTCTTGAGCCTCTGCATCACTCTCTTAAGCCTCTGCATCCCTCCCTCGATCCTCTGCATCCCTCTCTTGAGCCTCTGCATCATTCTCTTGAGCCTCTGCATCTCTCTCTTAAGCCTCTACATCATTCTCATGAGCCTCTGCATTACTCTTTTGAGCCTCTGCATCACTCTCTTAAGCCTCTCTTTGGCATAATAGTGACTTTTTTCACGTTTTTCATGTAGTTTGATGTTACATAAATATATTAATTTTTAACAATATTTCGATACTACTTCATGTGGTATCACGATATGTGATTTGGCCTTCAAATCTCAGAATTTCCCATAATATTGCATTTTAAGCAAGTTTTCTTGCATTTTGTTTCGTACTAAAAATCATCGAATTTAGTAATATTTTGACGTTTATCATCCCCCTTTTGTTTAATGTTATATAAACAAAATATCATCGAATTAGGCAATATTTTGCGTTTTTTCAACGTTTTTGTGAATTTCTAGTTTATTGTTATTATTCATGAAATATACGATAAAAATGAGACAAACACATAATTGATTAGATAATAACCATAAATACTTCATTTTCAATCATCTATTTGTTTCTCGTTGAAATACTGAGTAAGATATGGAAAAGGGAAGAGGTTCGGTTTTTATTGCATATATCGACGTTTCAGCCGGAATAGAGCGGTTTTACGTGTACATCTTCCATCGGTAATATAAACGGAAAATCAGGAACATTTTAGTCAATTCTAATGAAAACACATTGATTTTTATCATTTGTATTGGAAACAATATTGTCATATGTCTTTTCTTAGATCTAAATAATACGAAACCTCGCTTTATGATTCGAAGTTAAAATCCACAAATTTGGCGTAATAGTGACTTTTTTCACGTTTTTTATGTAGTTTGATATTACGTAAGTATATTCATTTTTACCAATATTTCGATACTATTTCATGTAGTATCACGATATGTGATTTGGCCTTCATATCTCAGATTCTCGCCTAATATTGCATTTTAAGCAAGTTTTCTTGCATTTTGTTTCGTACTAAAAATCATCGAATTTAGTAATATTTCGACGTTTATCATCCCCCTTTTCCTTAATTTGATATAAACAAAATATCATCGAATTAGGCAATATTTTGCTGTTTTTCAACGTTTTTGTGAATTTCCAGTATATTGTTATTAATTCATGATATATACGATAAAAATTAGACAAACACATAATTGATTAGATAATAACCTTAAATACTTCTTTTTCAATCATCTGTTTGTTTCTCGTTGAAATACTGAGTAGGATATGGAAAATGGGAGAAGTTCGGTTATTATTGCATATATCGACGTTTCAGCCGGAATAGAGCGGTTTTACGTGAACATCTTCCATCGGTAATATAAACGGAAAATCAGGAACATTTTAGTTCATTCTAACGAAAACATTGATTTGTATCATTTGTATTAGAAACAACATTGTCATATGTCTATTCTTGGATCTAAATAATACGAAACCTCGCTTTATGATTCGAAGTTAATTTCCCCAAATATGGTATAATAGTGTCTATTTTCACGTTTTTGATGTAGTTTGATATTACATAAATATATTCATTTTTACCAATATTTTGACACTATTTCATGTAGTATCACGATATTTGATTTGGCCTTTAAATCTCAGAATTTCGCATAATATTGCATTTGAAGCAAGTTTTCTTGCATTTTGTTTCGTACTAAAAATCATCGAATTTAGCAAAATTTTGACGTTTATCATCCCTTTTCCTTTATGTGATATAAACAAAATATCATCGAATTAGGCAATATTTTGCTGTTTTTCAACGTTTTTGTGAATTTCCAGTTTATTGTTACTAATTCATTATATATACGATAAAAATGAGACAAACACATAATTGATTAGATAATAACCTTAAATACTTCATTTTCAATCATCTATTTGTTTCTCGTTGAAATACTGAGTAAGATATGGAAAAGGGGAGAAGTTCGGTTTTTATTGCATATATCGACGTTTCATCCGGAATTGTGCGGTTTTACGTGTACATCTTCCATCGGTAATATAAACGGAAAATCAGGAACATTTTAGTTAATTCTAATGAAAACACATTGATTTTTATCATTTGTATTGGAAACAACATTGTCATATGTCTTTTCTTGGATCTAAATAATACAAAAGCTCGCTCTATGATTCGAAGTTAAAATCCTCAAATTTGGAATAATAGTCTTTTTTCACGTTTTTAATGTAGTTTGATATTACATAAATATATTCATTTTTACCAATATTTCGATACTATTTCATGTAGTATCACGATATGTGATTTGGCCTTCAAATCTCAGAATTTCGCATAATATTGCTTTTTAAGCAAGTTTTCTTGCATTTTGTTTCGTACTAAAAATCATCGAATTTAGTAATATTTTGACGTTTATCATCCCCCTTTTCTTTAATGTGATATAAACAAAATATCATCGAATTAGGCAATATTTTGCGTTTTTTCAACGTTTTTGTGAATTTCTAGTTTATTGTTATTATTCATGAAATATATGATAAAAATGAGACAAACACATAATTGATTAGATAATAACCTTAAGTACTTCATTTTCAATCATCTATTTGTTTCTCGTTGAAATACTGAGAAAGATATGGAAAAGGGTAGAAGTTCTGTTTTTATTGCATATTTCGACGTTTCAGCCGGAATAGAGCGGTTTTACGTATACATCTTCCATCGGTAATATAAACGGAAAATCAGGAACATTTTAGTCAATTCTAATGAAAACACATTGATTTTTATCATTTGTATTGGAAACAACATTGTCATGTCTTTTCTTGGATCTAAATAATACGAAACCTCGCTTTATGATTCGAAGTTAAAATCCACAAATTTTGCGTAATAGTGACTTTTTTCACGTTTTTTATGTAGTTTGATATTACGTAAGTATATTCATTTTTACCAATATTTCGATACTATTTCATGTAGTATCACGATATATGATTTGGCCTTCATATCTCAGATTTTCGAATAATATTGCATTTTAGGCAAGTTTTCTTGCATTTTGTTTCTTACTAAACATCATCGAATTTAGCAATATTTTGACATTTATCATCCCCTTTTCCTTTATGTGATATTAACAAAATATAATCGAATTAGGCAATATTTTGCCATTTTTTAACGTTTTTGTGAATTTTCAGTTTATTGTTATTAATTCATGAAATATACGATAAAAATGAGACAAACACATAATTGATTAGATAATAACCTTAAATACTTCATTTTCAATCATCTATTTGTTTCTCGTTGAAATACTGAGTAAGATATGTAAAAGGGGAGAAGTTCGGTTTTTATTGCATATATCGACGTTTCAGCCGGAATAGAGCGGTTTTACGTGAACATCTTCCATCGGTAATATAAACGGAAAATCAGGAACATTTTAGTTCATTCTAATGAAAACATTGATTTGTATCATTTGTATTAAAAACAACATTGTCATATGTCTATTCTTGGATCTAAATAATACGAAACCTCGCTTTATGATTCGAAGTTAATTTCCCCAAATATGGTATAATAGTGTCTTTTTTCACGTTTTTGATGTAGTTTGATATTACATAAATATATTCATTTTTACCAATATTTTGATACTATTTCATGTAGTATCACGATGTTTGATTTGGCCTTTAAATCTCAGAATTTCGCATAATATTGCATTTTAAGCAAGTTTTCTTGCATTTTGTTTCGTACTAAAAATCATCGAATTTATTAATATTTTGACGTTTATCATCCCCTTTTTACTTTATGTGATATAAACAAAATATCATCGAATTAGGCAATATTTTGCTGTTTTTCAATGTTTTTGTGAATTTCCAGTTTATTGTTATTAATTCATTGAATATACGGGAAAAATGAGACAAACACATAATTGATTAGATAATAACCTTAAATACTTCATTTTCAATCATCTATTTGTTACTCGTTGAAATACTGAGTAAGATATTGAAAAGGGGAGAAGTTCGGTTTTTATTGCATATATCGACGTTTCAGCCTGAATAGAGCGGTTTTACGTGTACATCTTCCATCGGTAATATAAACGGAAAATCAGGAACATTTTAGTTAATTCTAATGAAAACACATTGATTTTTATCATTTGTATTGGAAACAACATTGTCATGTCTTTTCTTGGATCTAAATAATATGAAACCTTGCTTTATGATACGAAGATAAATTCCTCAAATTTGGTATAAGAGTGTCTTTTTTCACGTTTTTAATGTAGTTTGATATTACATAAATATATTAATTTTTACCATTATTTCGATACTATTTCATGTAGTATCACGATATGTGACTTGGCTTTCAAATCTCAAAATTTCGCCTAATATTGCATTTTAAGCAAGTTTTCTTGCATATTGTTTCGTACTAAAAATCATCGAATTTATTAATATTTTGTCGTTTATCATCCCCTTTTTACTTTATGTGATATAAACAAAATATCATCGAATTAGGCAATATTTTGCTGTTTTTCAATGTTTTTGTGAATTTCCAGTTTATTGTTATTAATTCATTGAATATACGGGAAAAATGAGACATACACATAATTGATTAGATAATAACCTTAAATACTTCATTTTCAATCATCTATTTGTTACTCGTTGAAATACTGAGTAAGATATTAAAAAGGGGAGAAGTTCGGTTTTTATTGCATATATCGACGTTTCAGCCGGAATAGAGCGCTTTTACGTGTACATCTTCCATCGGTAATATAAACGGAAAATCAGGAACATTTTAGTTATTTCTAATGAAAACACATTGATTTTTATCATTTGTATTGGAAACAACATTGTCATGTCTTTTGTTGGATCTAAATAATATGAAACCTTGCTTTATGATACGAAGATAAATTCCTCAAATATGGTATAATAGTGTCTTTTTTCACGTTTTTAATGTAGTGTGATATTTCATAAATATATTCATTTTTACCATTATTTCGATACTATTTCATGTAGCATCACGATATGTGACTTGGCTTTCAAATCTCAGAATTTCGCCTAATATTGCATTTTAAGCAAGTTTTCTTGCATTTTGTTTCGTACTAAAAATCATCGAATTTATTAATATTTTGACGTTTATCATCCCCTTTTTAGTTTATGTGATATAAACAAAATATCATCGAATTAGGCAATATTTTGCTGTTTTTCAATGTTTTTGTGAATTTCCAGTTTATTGTTATTAATTCATTGAATATACGGGAAAAATGAGACAAACACATAATTGATTAGATAATAACCTTAAATACTTCATTTTCAATCATCTATTTGTTACTCGTTGAAATACTGAGTAAGATATTGAAAAGGGGAGAAGTTCGGTTTTTATTGCATATATCGACGTTTCAGCCGGAATAGAGCGGTTTTACGTGTACATCTTCCACCGGTAATATAAACGGAAAATCAGGAACATTTTAGTCAATTCTAATGAAAACACATTGATTTTTATCATTTGTATTGGAAACAACATTGTCATATGTCTTTTCTTGGATCTAAATAATACGAAACCTCGCTTTATGATTCGAAGTTAAAATCCACAAATTTGGCGTAATAGTTACTTTTTTCACGTTTTTTATGTAGTTTGATATTACGTAAGTATATTCATTTTACCAATATTTCGATACTATTTCATATAGTATCACGATATGTGATTTGGCCTTCATATCTCAGATTCTCGCCTAATATTGCATTTTAAGCAAGTTTTCTTGCATTTTGTTTCGTACTAAAAATCATCGAATTTAGTAATATTTTGACGTTTATCATCCCCCTTTTCCTTAATGTGATATAACAAAATATCATCGAATTAGGCAATATTTTGCTGTTTTTCAACGTTTTTGTGAATTTCCAGTTTATTGTTATTTATTCATGATATATATGATAATAATGAGACAAACACATAATTGATTAGATAATAACCTTAAATACTTCTTTTTCAATCATCTGTTTGTTTCTCGTTGAAATACTGAGTAGGATATGGAAAATGGGTGAAGTTCGGTTTTTATTGCATATATCGACGTTTCAGCCGGAATAGAGCGGTTTTACGTGAACATCTTCCATCGGTAATATAAACGGAAAATCAGGAACATTTTAGTTCATTCTAATGAAAACATTGATTTTTATCATTTGTATTAGAAACAACATTGTCATATGTCTATTCTTGGATCTAAATAATACGAAACCTCGCTCTATGATTCGAAGTTAATTTCCTCAAATATGGTATAATAGTGTATTTTTTCACGTTTTTGATGTAGTTTGATATTACATAAATATATTCATTTTTACCAATATTTTGATACTGTTTTATGTAGTATCACGATATTTGATTTGGCCTTTAAATCTCAGAATTTCGCATAATATTGCATTTTAAGCAAGTTTTCTTGCATTTTGTTTCGTACTAAAAATCATCGAATTTAGCAAAATTTTGACGTTTATCATCCCCCTTTTCCTTTATGTGATATAAACAAAATATCATCGAATTAGGCAATATTTTGCTGTTTTTCAACGTTTTTGTGAATTTCCAGTTTATTGTTACTAATTCATTATATATACGATAAAAATGAGACAAACACATAATTGATTAGATAATAACCTTAAATACTTCATTTTCAATCATCTATTTGTTTCTCGTTGAAATACTGAGTAAGATATGGAAAAGGGGAGAAGTTCGGTTTTTGTTGCATATATCGACGTTTCAGCCGGAATTGTGCGGTTTTACGTGTACATCTTCCATCGGTAATATAAACGGAAAATCAGGAACATTTTAGTTAATTCTAATGAAAACACATTGATTTTTATCATTTGTATTGGAAACAACATTGTCATATGTCTTTTCTTGGATCTAAATAATACAAAAGCTCGCTCTATGATTCGAAGTTAAAATCCTCAAATTTGGAATAATAGTCTTTTTTAACGTTTTTAATGTAGTTTGATATTACATAAATATATTCATTTTTACCAATATTTCGATACTATTTCATGTAGTATCACGATATGTGATTTGGCCTTCAAATCTCAGAATTTTGCATAATATTGCATTTTAAGCAAGTTTTCTTGCATTTTGTTTCGTACTAAAAATCATCGAATTTATTAATATTTTGACGTTTATCATCCCCTTTTTACTTTATGTGATATAAACAAAATATCATCAAATTAGGCAATATTTTGCTGTTTTTCAATATTTTTGTGAATTTCCAGTTTATTGTTATTAATTCATTATATATACGATAAAAATGAAACAAACACATAATTGATTAGATAATAACCTTAAATACTTCATTTTCAATCATCTATTGGTTTCTCGTTGAAATACTGAGTAAGATATTAAAAAGGGGAGAAGTTCGGTTTTTATTGCATATATCGACGTTTCAGCCGGAAAAGAGCGGTTTTACGTGTACATCTTCCATCTGTAATATAAACGGAAATTCAGGAACATTTTAGTTAATTTTAATGAAAACACATTGATTTTTATCATTTGTATTGGAAACAACATTGTCATATGTCTTTTCTTGGATCTAAAAATTCCAAACCTCGCTTTATGACTCGTAGTTAAAATCCACAAATTTGGCATAATAGTGACTTTTTTCACGTTTTTCATGTAGTTTGATATTACATAAATATGTTAATTTTTAACAATATTTCGATACTATTTTATGTAGTATCACGATATGTGATTTGGCCTTCAAATCTCAGAATTTCGCATAATATTGCATTTTAAGCAAGTTTTCTTGCATTTTGTTTCGTACTAAAAATCATCGAATTTAGTAATATTTTGACGTTTATCATGCCCCTTTTCTTTAATGTGATATAAACAAAATATCATCGAATTAGGCAATATTTTGCGTTTTTTCAACGTTTTTGTGAATTTCTAGTTTATTGTTATTATTCATGAACTATACGATAAAAATGAGACAAACACATAATTGATTAGATAATAACCATAAGTACTTCATTTTCAATCATCTATTTGTTTCTCGTTGAAATACTGAGTAAGATATGGAAAAGGGGAGAAGTTCGGTTTTTATTGCATATATCGACGTTTCAGCCGGAATAGAGCGGTTTTACGTGTTCATCTTCCATCGGTAATATAAACGGAAAATCAGGAACATTTTAGTCAATTCTAATGAAAACACATTGATTTTTATCATTTGCATTGGAAACAATATTGTCATATGTCTTTTCTTGGATCTAAATAATACGAAACCTCGCTTTATGATTCGAAGTTAAAATCCACAAATTTGGCGTAATAGTGACTTTTTTCACGTTTTTTATGTAGTTTGATATTACGTAAGTATATTCATTTTTACCAATATTTCGATACTATTTAATGTAGTATCACGATATGTGATTTGGCCTTCATATCTCTGATTCTCGCCTAATATTGCATTTTAAGCAAGTTTTCTTGCATTTTGTTTCGTACTAAAAATCATCGAATTTAGTAATATTTTGACGTTTATCATCCCCCTTTTCCTTAATGTGATATAAACAAAATATCATCGAATTAGGCAATATTTTGCTGTTTTTGAACGTTTTTGTGAATTTCCAGTTTATTGTTATTAATTCATGATATATACGATAAAAATGAGACAAAAACATAATTGATTAGATAATAACCTTAAATACTTCTTTTTCAATCATCTGTTTGTTTCTCGTTGAAATACTGAGTAGGATATGGAAAATGGGAGAAGTTCGGTTTTTATTGCATATATCGACGTTTCAGCCGGAATAGAGCGGTTTTACGTGAATATCTTCCATCGGTAATATAAACGGAAAATAAGGAACATTTTAGTTCATTCTAATGAAAACACATTGATTTTTATCATTTGTATTGGAAACAACATTGTCATATGTCTATTCTTGGATCTAAATAATACGAAACCTCGCTTTTTGATTCGAAGTTAATTTCCTCAAATATGGTATAATAGTGTCTTTTTTCACGTTTTTGATGTAGTTTGATATTACATAAATATATTCATTTTTACCAATATTTTGATACTATTTCATGTAGTATCACGATATTTGATTTGGCCTTTAAATCTCAGAATTTCGCATAATATTGCATTTTAAGCAAGTTTTCTTGCATTTTGTTTCGTACTAAAAATCATCGAATTTAGCAATATTTTGACGTTTATCATCCCCCTTTTCCTTTATGTGATATAAACAAAATATCATCGAATTAGGCAATATTTTGCTGTTTTTCAACGTTTTTTTGTGAATTTCCAGTTTATTGTTACTAATTCATTATATATACGATAAAAATGAGACAAACACATAATTGAATAGATAATAGCCTTAAATAATTCGTTTTCAATCATCTATTTGTTTCTCGTTGAAATACTGAGTAAGATATGGAAAAGGGGAGAAGTTCGGTTTTTATTGCGTATATCGACGTTTCAGCCAGAATTGTGCGGTTTTACGTGTACATCTTCCATCGGTAATATAAACGGAAAATCAGGGACATTTTAGTTTTTTTTCACGTTTTTAATGTAGTTTGATATTACATAAATATATTAATTTTACCAATATTTCGATACTATTTCATGTAGTATCACGATATGTGATTTGGCCTTCAAATCTCAGAATTTCGCATAATATTGCATTTTAAGCAAGTTTTCTTGCATTTTGTTTCGTACTAAAAATCATCGAATTTAGTAATATTTTGACGTTTATCATCCCCCTTTTCTTTAATGTGATATAAACAAAATATCATCGAATTAAGCAATATTTTGCGTTTTTTCAACGTTTTTGTGAATTTCTAGTTTATTGTTATTATTCATGTAATGTACGATAAAAATGAGACAAACACATAATTGATTAGATAATAACCTTAAGTACTTCATTTTCAATCATCTATTTGTTTCTCGTTGAAATACTGAGTAAGATATGGAAAAGGGGAGAAGTTCGGTTTTTATTGCATATATCGACGTTTCAGCGGGAATAGAGCGGTTTTACGTGTACATCTTCCATCGGTAATATAAACGGAAAATCAGGAACATTTTAGTCAATTCTAATGAAAACTAATTGATTTTTATCATTTGTATTGGAAACAACATTGTCATATGTCTTTTCTTGGATCTAAATAATACGAAACCTCGCTGTATGATTCGAAGTTAAAATCAACAAATTTGGCGTAATAGTGACTTTTTCACGTTTTTTTATGTAGTTTGATATTACGTAAGTATATTCATTTTTACCAATATTTCGATACTATTTCATGTAGTATCACGATATATGATTTGACCTTAATATCTCAGATTTTCGAATAATATTGCATTTTAGGCAAGTTTTCTTGCATTTTATTTCTTACTAAACATCATCGAATTTAGCAATATTTTGACGTTTATCATCCCCTTTTCCTTTATGTGTTACAAACATAATATCACCGAATTAGGCAATATTTTTCCATTTTTTAACGTTTTTGTGATTTTTCAGTTTATTGTTATTAGTTCATGAAATATATGATAAAAATGAGACAAACACATAATTGAATAGATAATAGCCTTAAATAATTCGTTTTCAATCATCTATTTGTTTCTCGTTGAAATACTGAGTAAGATATGGAAAAGGGGAGAAGTTCGATTTTATTGCATATATCGACGTTTCAGCCGGAATAGAGCGGTTTTACGTGTACATCTTCCATCGGTAATATAAACGGAAAATCAGGAACATTTTAGTCAATTCTAATGAAAACACATTGATTTTTATCATTTGTATTGGAAACAACATTGTCATATGTCTTTTCTTGGATCTAAATAATACGAAACCTCGCTTTATGATTCGAAGTTAAAATCCTCAAATTTGGTATAATAGTAACTTTTTTCACGTTTTTAATGTAGTTTGATATTACATAAATATATTCATTTTTACCAATATTTCGATACTATTTCATGTAGTATCACGATATGTGATTTGTCCATCAATTCTCAGAATATCGCATAATATTGCATTTTAAGCAAGTTTTCTTGCATTTTGTTTCGTACTAAAAATCATCGAATTTATTAATATTTTGACGTTTATCATCCCCTTTTTACTTTACGTGATATAAACAAAATATCATCGAATTAGGCAATATTTTGCTGTTTTTCAATGTTTTTGTGAATTAACAGTATATTGTTATTAATTCATTGAATATACGATAAAAATGAGACAAACACATAATTGATTAGATAATAACCTTAAGTACTTCATTTTCAATCATCTATTTGTTTCTCGTTGAAATACTGAGTCAGATATGGAAAAGGGGAGAAGTTCGGTTTTTATTGCATATATCGACGTTTCAGCCGGAATAGAGCGGTTTTACGTGTACATCTTCCATCGGTAATATAAACGGAAAATCAGGAACATTTTAGTTAATTCTAATGAAAACACATTGATTTTTATCATTTGTATTGGAAACAACATTGTCATATGTCTTTTCTTGGATCTAAATAATATGAAACCTTGCTTTATGATACGAAGTTAAATTCCTCAAATTTGGTATAATAGTGTCTTTTTTCACGTTTTTAATGTAGTTTGATATTACATAAATATATTCATTTTTATAAACATTTCATTTCTTGAAAAACATAAATTAGTAAATGAGTCGCAACATGGTTTTACAAATGGCCGTTCATGTTTAACAAATTTGCTAACTTTTTATTCCAGCATAGTTGAGGAGTTGATAGTGGTAAGGATTGTGATGTTGTGTACCTTGACTTTAGCAAAGCTTTTGATACAGTGCCACATGAAAGACTAATTAAAAAAATAGAAGCTCATGGTATTGGGGGTGCTATATTAAGTTGGATTAAGGCATGGCTATTCCAAAGGAAACAGAGAGTTAGTATAAATGGGGTTAAGTCAGAGTGGGATAATGATGTTAGTGGAGTACGTCAGGGCTCTGTCCTGGGACCTCTGTTGTTTATCATATATATGAATGATGTAGATACAGGTTTGAATAGCAACATTTGCAAATTTGCCGATGATACGAAAATCGGTAGGAATATTAATTCGGAGGACTCACTATCACTTCAAGTTGATCTAGATAGGGTTTTGAAATGGTCAAAGGATTGGCAAATGCAGTTTAATGCTGATAAATGTAAAGTTCTGAGGCTAGGTAATGATGATAGAGTTACAAGATACGAGCTAGATGGTGTTGAGATTGCGAAGTCTGATTGCGAAAGGGATCTGGGAATTATGATTAGTAAGAATTTAAAATAAAAGGATCAATGCATAAATGTTCGTAATAAGGCAAATCGGACACTTGGATTTATTAATCGCAGCGTTAGTAACAAGACACCTGGTGTGGTTCTCAAGCTATATCTTGCTCTAGTTAGGCCCCATTTAGATTATGCAATTCAGTTTTGGTCGCCATATTATAGAATTGATATAAATTCACTTGAACGTGTCCAGCGTAGGATAAGAACATAAGAACATAAGGTAACAACAAAGGTAACTGCAGAAGGCCTATTGGCCCATACGAGGCAGCTCCTATTCTATAACCACCCAATCCCACTCATATACTTGTCCAACAAGCGCTTGAAACAATCGAGGGACACCACCTCCACCACGTTACGCGGCAATTGGTTCCACAAATCAACAACCCTGTTACTGAAACAGTATTTACCCAAGTCTTTCCTAAATCTAAACTTATCCAATTTATATCCATTGTTTCGTGTTCTGTCTTGTGTTGAGATTTTTAATATCCCCCCTGTTATGTCCATTCATCCAATTGTAAACCTCCATCATGTCACCCCTAACTCTTCGCCTTTCCAGTGAATGCAACTTAAGCTTTGTTAATCTTTCTTCATATGAAAGATTTCTAATTTGGGGAATTAACTTAGTCATCCTACGTTGGACACGTTCAAGTGAATTTATATCCATTCTATAATACAGCGACCAAAACTGAACTGCATAATCTATATGGGGCCTAACCAGAGCAAGATATAGCTTAAGAACCACACCAGGTGTCTTGTTACTAACAACTTCGATTAATAAATCCCAGTGTCCTATTCGCCTTTTTACGAACATTCATGCATTGATCCTTTTGTTTTAAATTCTTAAAACAACTTCACAACTCCCCGATCCCTTTCGCAATCAGACTTCGCAATCTCAACACCATCTAGCTCGTATCTTGTAACTCTATCATCATTACCTAGCCTCAGAACTTTACATTTATCAGCATTAAACTGCATTTGCAAATCATTTGACCATTTCAAAAACCCTATCTAGATCAACTTGAAGTGATAGCGAGTCCTCCTTCGAATTAATTTCCCTACCGATTTTCGTATCATCGGCAAATTTGCAAATGTTGCTACTCAAACCTGAATCTAAATCATTTATATATATGATAAACAACAGAGGTCCCAGGACAGAGCCCTGACGTACTCCACTAACAAAATTATCCCACTCTGACTTAACCCCATTTATACTAACTCTCTGTTTCCTTTGGAATAGCCATGCCTTAATCCAACTTAATATAGCACCCCCAATACCATGAGCTTCTATTTTGTTAATTAGTCTTTCATGTGGCACTGTATCAAAAGCTTTGCTAAAGTCAAGATACACAACATCACAATCCTTACCACTATCAACTGCCTCAACTATGCTGGAATAAAAAGTTAGCAAATTTGTTAAACATGAACGGCCATTTGTAAAACCAAGTTGCGACTCATTTATTAATTTATGTTTTTCAAGATGGAGACGAATTGTATTTGCAATTATTGATTCAAGTAACTTTCCCGCAATAGACGTTAGGCTAATTGGCCAATAGTTTGACTCAAGTGATCTATCTCCTTTTTCCTTTTTTTAAAAAATTGGTACCACATTAGCTACCTTCCATGACTCTGGCACTCTGCCTAACTCCATTGATTTATTAAATGTACCTTATTTATTTATTAATGTATGTACCTTACCTAAATAAAAATTATTATTATTATTATTATTATTAAATATGGTAGACAGTGGCTCGGAAAGCTCCTCTTTACATTCTTTAAGCACCCTGACAAACACTTCATCCGGCCCTGGGGATTTGTTTAGTTTTAGTTTTTCTAATTGTTTAATTACATCATCCCTGGTAACTACTAAACTAGTCAACCTGTCCTCATCCCCACCCACATAGACTTGTTCAGCTGAAGGCATATTGTTAAGTTCTTCTTTAGTAAATACAGATATAAAATATTTGTTAAAAATACTACTCATCTCCTTGTCATTATCCGTTATTTGACCTGTCTCAGATTTTAATGGACCTATCCTTTCCCTAGTCTTAGTTCGATATAACTGAGCTGAAAAAACCCTTTAGGATTTGACTTTGCTTGCTCTGCTATGCGAACTTCATAGTTTCTTTTTGCTTTCCTAATCTCTTTTTTAACATTTCTAACCAGTTGTATGAATTCCTGTTCTAAACTGACTTCCCCATTCTTAATCCTTTTGTACCAAGCTCTCTTTTTACCTATAAGGTTCTTTAAATTATTTGTTATCCACTTTGGGTCATTAGTATTCGATCTATTCAATTTGTTTGGTATACTACGTTCCTGTGCTTTGTTTAGAATATTCTTAAATAAGTTATATACTAAATCCACATCGAAATCCCCTTTTACGTCACCTGTCGTTGGGTTCATGTCTCGCTCCAAGATCGGCTCACACCCCATACTCAAGACTTTCCAATCTATTTGACCCCCAAAATTTCTTAGGCTATTAAAATCAGCTTTTCGAAAATCTGGCACTTTAACAGAATTTTCTCCTACAGGTCTATTCCATTCTATGCTAAATCTGATTTCTTTGTGATCACTGTTCCCTAGCTCACTCCCTATTTCGATGTCATTAATTTGTGTTTCCCTGTTAGTTAACACTAAATCTAAAATATTATTTTCCCGCGTTGGTTTCTTGATGTGTTAGGTAGGAAAGCAATCGTCAATTAATTCTAGAAAATCTTTTGCTTCACTATTCCCTGTTTTGTTCAACCAGTTTATTCCACTAAAGCTAAAGTTACCCATGCCATGAATACTGTTAGATCTAGATGCTCTAGATATTTCATCCCATAGATGCTTTGTTTTCATTCTGTCTAAATTTGGTGGCCTATATATAACTCCTATTATAATATTATTTGCTTTTTCGTTTAATTCTATCCAAATAGTTTCTGTGTGTGGCTCAGTTTTGATTCCCTCTTTGAGGCTACATTTCAAATTGTCCCTAACATATATGGCTACTCCACCTCCTCGTCTAATATATCTATCTGTGTGAAATAGTTTAAATCCATTTATTTGATATTCAGCTAATAGTTCTCTATTTTCTACATTCAACCACGTTTCGGTAAGTGCAATAAAATCTATTATTCTGTGAAGACAAGAGCATTTAATTCGTTAATTTTATTTGTTAGACTTCTACTGTTAGTGTAATATACCCTAAGTGAATTGTTTTTTGAGGCCCTTTTCTTTCCCTGATCATTTTGCCAATTCTTTTCTCCCATGAACACATACTTTTATTACCTCCTTCCTCCAAATCAATTCCCATACCACTATCTACTAACAGTTTAAACCCAAACAAACACTTCTAGCCACTGGTTCCAACGAGTTCGCAACAGAAACAACCCCAGCACTCGATAGATGCACCCCATTACGACAATACATTTCATTTCTTCCATAGAAGTGTTCCCAGTTGTCTATGAAAGATATTGCATTTGATTTGCAATATCTTTCCAGTCGGCAATTGACACCAAGTGCCCTCGACATCCATCCATTACCCACTCCCTTTCTTTAAAAAATTCCACATATGATCGGGATTCCTCCCTTGCTCCTAACTAATTCACTGGCTGTCCTGAATCTCTGTATTAGTTCCTCACTCCTAACTCGTCCAACATCATTACCCCCTGCACTAATACAAATAATGGGTTTGTTCCCATTTCCCGTCATAATATCATTCATGTTTCCAACAATATCTCCATTTCCAGCGCCCGGATAGCAAACCCTTAATCTGTTCCCCCTATCTCTGGCACAAAACGTTCTGTATAAATACCTCACCTGGGAATCTCCCACAACCAAAATATCCAAGCCTTTCCTAAATATAAACTTAACCAATTTATACCAATTGTTTCGTTGTTGTTGTGATAGATTCAGCTACTTGGAACAAGTTTCAAGTAGCACGGGCTATGGTGAGCCCGTAACTTACCTGGCAAAGGAGTGGGGCAAGAAGCATGGGCTATGGTTAGCCTCGTGGAAGGGAGATGTCTCCCGTGCACTGCTAACATGTTGTTAAAGATTTAGCTATTCAGGATGGAGTGTCCATGTAGCACGGGCTATGGTGAGCCCGTAATTGAGTTTGGTTATACATGATAATCTTTTTCCTGTGATATTTAGGTCTAAGTTTAAAATGGAGGAATGAATTGAATTTGATGAATTGTTTTATGTTCTGACTTGTGTTGATACATTTTATTCCCTATTAATAACCCTTTATGTCCAATCATCTACTTGTGAACCTTCATAGGATAGGTTTCTAATTTCGGGAATTAACGTTGTCATCCTACGCTGGACACATTCAAGTGAATTTATATCCATTCAATAGTAAGGCGACCAAAACTGAACTGCATAATCTAAATGGGGCCTAACTAGAACAAGATATAGCTGAAGAACAACACCATTTGTCTTGTTACTAACGTTTCGACTAATAAATCCAAGTGTCCTTTTTACCTTAATACCAACATTCATGGATTGACCCTTTGGTTTTAAATTCTTACTAATCATAACTCCCAGATCCCTTACGCAATCTTGTAACTATTTTCATCAACTACCCTCAAAACTTTACATTTATCAGCATTAAATTACTTAGAACTAAATACTGTAGACACTATGTTTTTAATCAGTCTTTCATGTGGTACTGTATTAAAAGCATTGCTAAAGGCAAGGTGCACAACATCACAAACCTTTCCACTATTTACTGGCTTAACTATGCTGGAATAAAATTATTCCAAATTTGTAAAACCATGTTATCAATCATTTATAAATTTATTTTTCTCAAGATAAAGACGAATGGGATTTAGAGTGTTGATCAGACCACACACTAGAAGGTGAAGGGACGACGACGTTTCGGTCCGTACTGGACCATTCTCAAATCGATAGATTTACAATTATCAGTTCAAGTAACTAAATTCATTGTTAAGCAAATCAAGGTAAAAGAAAGCAATGTATTTTTATTGTTACCTTTATTATTACAAAATGCAATTACAGTAGTATTCAATGTTCAGGTAATCAAGTTGATGGGGAACCAAAACCTAGTTCTAGAACTTGTGGAATAATACCATTTCAGGATCAATGAGGTCGTAGATCTTTCCCAAAGCAGGACTGCTAAGGAGAGAGTCTGAGGAGATCATAGTGATATTCTCTGTCCGTTTAGCGTCGAGTTCCAATGACGCGAAAATCTTGTCAAATTCATCTTCTGAAACCATTATCCTCTTGGGAGGAATGAACTCGTAAGTCTCTTGCTGGTCCGACGTCATGACGGTACGCCCCCGTATTTCAGTTACGTCAAAAAATTCGTCAGTAAACTCCCGGCCTTCGAGAGACGCATTATTAACAGAATTAATTAGTTCAATAACAGACAATTGCACGTCTGGGGGCAACGGCAGGGACAAAACACGGTCTTCGAAGGATCCTCCATCCTTGTGGACGTATCCGTTATTGCGGTTCTCGGGGAAGGCAATGCAGGCAGACAGGAGAAAAACGAGCACAACCAGCTTCATCTTTGCTGCTCAACACTTAGCTGATGTGAGAATAATTATTAATGATTGATGAAGATTAAGCCACCCAAAAGGTGGCACGGGCATGAATAGCCCGTAAGTGGTGGCCCTTTTAAGCCATTACCAGTATCAAGAGCTAATACTGGAGATCTGTGGAGGTGCGAATGCACCCTGCATGACGGAAGATGTCTCCCTTATGAATGTGTTAAGATGAAGATGAAGCAACCCAAAAGGTGGCACGGGCATAAATAGCCTGTAAGTGGTGGCCATTTTTAAGCCATTACCAGTATCATGAGCTGATACTGGAGATCTGTGGAGGTGCGAATGCACCCTGCATGATGGAAGATGTCTCCCTTGTGAATGTGTTAAGATGAAGATGAAGCCGCCCAAAAGGTGGCACGGGCATGAATAGCTCGTAAGTGGTGGCCCTTTTGAGCCATCACCAGTATCAATAGATAATACTGGAGACCTGTGGAGGTGTGGCTGCACCCAGCTAGACGGGAGATGTCTCCCGGACCAAATGGTGACCAGATGGACGAATTATTAATGCAGCTGTTTCACATATATATACTCCCCTGTACGTGACTTAACGTCCAGGGAGAGGAGTGAGGCGGTTTGAAACACAATTTGGGGTAGGGGAGAAGAAACTCTTGTTACATCGTTTGTTGAACTTTTGAACACCGAGTAGTATCTAGCAAGAACAAGATAGCATTAAACCCCCGAATGAAAGACCTACAAATGCCTATTTGCCCTTGATAGGCAGACTGAGAAAGACCCCCAGTGGATTCAGCTGAATCCCAGGTTCCATTCATTTTACCTGGTATTTTTTGGGGTAATAGGTGGCTCCAATTTTTGTGGAAAATACTAAATTAACAAAACAGAAAATACCTATGCAGAAAATTTTGTAGAATTAGTTGACAATTGCTTATCCAAAACACATATTAAGGAACTAACGCGGGAAAATGATATTTTAGACTTAGTGTAAACAAACAAAGCGACACAAATTAATGAAATTAAAGTAGGGGCTTGCGAACAGTGATCAAACCTTACATTTGTAAGCATTAAACTGCATCTCCCAAAGTTTTGACTGTTTCAAACCCTTACTTTGATCGTTTTGAAGATCGTTAAATTGCATTCACCGGAAAGGCGAAGAATTAGGGGTGGCATGATAGATGTTTACAAGTGGATGAATGGACATAACAAAGGGGATATTAATAGGGTATTAAAAAGCATCAACACAAGACAGAACACGAAACAATGGGTATAATTTGGATAAGTTTAGATTTAGGATAGACTTGGGTAAATACTGGTTCGGTAACAGGGTGGTTGATTTGTGGAACCAATTACCGCGTCACGTGGTGGAGGTGGTTTCATGCGTGGGTTGACATGTTTATGAGTGGGATTGGGTGGTTATAGATAAGAGCTACCTCGTATGGGCCAATAGGCCTACAGCAGTTACCTTTATTCTTATGTTCCTATGAAGTGATAATGTGTCTTAGCGTGATTATATCCTTCTCGATTTTTGTAACATCGACAAATTTGCAAATATTGCTGCTCGAACCTCAATCTAAATAATTTCTTTATTATGAATACCCGAGGTCTTAAGACAGAGCCTTATCCAACTTTGAATAGTACCCCCAATACATAAGAACATCAGAACAAAGGGAACTGCAGAAGGTCTATTGGCCCATACGAGGCAGCGCCTATTTAGACACCACCCAATTCCATTCACATAAATGTCCAACCTGGGTTTAAATTAATAGAGGGACCCCACCTCCACATTATGCGGTAATTGGTTCTACAATTCAAGAACTCTGTTACCGTACCAGTATTTATCCAAGCCTTTCCTAAATCTAAACTTATCCAATTTATACCAATTGTTTCGTGTTCTGACTTGTATTGATACATTTTATTCCCTATTAATAACCATTTATGTCCAATCATCTACTTGTGAACCTCTAACATGTCACCCCAAACTCTTCGTAATTCTAGTAAAAGCAATTTAATTATCTGTTAATCTCTTCATATGATAGGTTTCTAATTTGGGGAATTAACTTTGTCATCCTGCGCTGGACACATTCAAGTGAATTTATGTCCATTCAATAGTAAGGCGACCAAAGCTGAACTGCATAATCTAAATGGGGCTTAACTAGAGCAAAATAAGAACATAAGAACAAAGGTAACTGCAGAAGGCCTATTGGCCCATATGAGGCAGCTCCCATCTATAACCACCCAATCCCTCTCATATACATGTCCAACCCGCGCTTGAAACAATCGAGGGACCCCACCTCCACCACGCTACGCGGCAACTGGTTCCACAAATCAACAACCCTGTTACCGAACCAGTATTTACCCAAGTCTTTCCTAAATCTAAACTTATCCAATTTATACCCATTGTTCCGTGTTCTGTCTTGAGTTGATACTTTTAATACCCTATTAATATCCCCTTTGTTATGTCCATTCATCCACTTGTAAACTTCTATCATTTCACCCCTAGCTCTTTGTCTTTCCAGTGAATGCAATTTAAGCTTTATTAATCATTCTTCATATGAAAGACTTCTAATTTGGGGAATTAACTTTGTCATCCTACGCTGGACACGTTCAAGTGAATTTATATCCATTCTATAGTACTGCGAACAAAACTGAACTGTATAATCTAAATGGGGCCTAACCAGAGCAAGATATAGCTGAAGAACCACACCAGGTGTCTTGTTACTAACGTTTCGATTAATAAATCCCAGTGTCTTATTCGCCTTATTACAAACATTCGTGCATTGATCCTTTTGTTTTAAATTCTTACTAATCATAACTTCCAGATCCCTTTCGCAATCTCAACACCATCTAGCTCGTATCTTGTAACTCTATCATCATTTCCCAGCCTCAAAACTCTACATTTATCAGCATTAAACTGTATCTGCCAATCTTTTGACCATTCTAAAACCCTATTTAAATCAACTTGAAGTAATAGCGAGTCTTCTTTCGTGCTGATTTCCCTACTGATTTTTGTATCATCTGCAAATTTGCAGATGTTGCTACACAAACCTGAATCTAAATCATTTATATATATTAAGAACATAAGAACAAAGGTAACTGCAGAAGGCCTATTGGCCCATACGAGGCAGCTCATGTCTATAACCACCCAATCCCTGTTACGGACCCGAGTCTAGCGTCCGAGCCCGGAGCAGTGACGCCCACGCCATCTGTGGGTCAGCTCCCGAAACCCCCTCCAAATGGACGGCGCCATCAAGTGAGGGCAGGAAATACCAGCCACAAGGGCTAGTTTCCCGTCCTGATCAGCTCATAACACAGCCGCTGCTGACCTCTGGTGAGGTGGCGCTTGGACAGCAACGCCATCTATGGAGTGGATAGGTGGGCGTTTGGGTCTAAGCCTGTAAGTAAGGTGTCCTAGTGTGTCCCTGTTACTGATGACGTGTCTGATTACAGAGTCGACCTGGGACTGCTGTAATGGAAGTTGGATCAGTCTACCCAAGGCAGTCGTCTCGTCTCCAAGTGTTTGCTGCAGCAGCTGTGAGTCACCCCCCGGATGAACACTGTGGTGTTACCCTGCCTGTGATGTGGCAGTTGAGGGATTGTAGTACCCGGGACTGACTGGTGGAGACGCTTAACCACTGGGTTGTTGTGGCAAGGAGAGTGATCTGTGGGATCACACGAGGCTTCTGACTAGGGTTCGCGACCTTAGTATCGATCGTGGAGTGGCCTAACCTGCGTCGCTGATTGGAACCTGCCAGCTACCGGCTGGACTTGTGGTTGATGGCCTCCACGACGGTGCCCCCAGTGGAACTGTGATTTGGCTGGCCTGTGGTCAGGGTAGACTCAAGAGGATCGAAGGATTCATAGTGAGGCCACAAGAGCACCAAGAGCTTAGCATCGTGAGCACCATGAACATCCAGAGTCTTCAGAAGAAGACAACGTTGTACATTATAGTGTTTATTCCTCCCGCTTGTGATAATCTTTATATTATTTATGGTGACGGTGTTAATTATATTATTAAGTTTTTGACTTTATTTCCCTTCCCCTTTTATTTTTCTTGCGTTACGGATCACATCCCTTGAAAGCCACTACTAGCTTGGGGCCGGATACCCTACCTCCAACAACATCAGAGAAAGAACCCGGTTGCGACCCGAGAGGGCCGTAACAATCCCACTCATATACTTGTCCAACCCGCGCTTGAAACAATCGAGGGACCCCACCTCCACCAAGTTACGCGGTAATTGGTTCCACAAATCAACAACCCTGTTACTGAACCAGTATTTACCCAAGTCTATCCTAAATCTAAACTTATCCAATTTATACCCATTGTTTCGTGTTCTGTCTTGTGTTGATACTTTTAATACCCTATTATAATCCCCTTTGTTATGTCCATTCACCCACTTGTAAACCTCTATTATGTAACCCCTAACTCTTCGCCTTTCCAGTGACTGCTACTTAAGCTTTGTTAATCTTTCTTCATATGAAATATTTCTAATTTGGGGAATTAACTTAGTCATCCTACGCTGGACACGTTGAAGTGAATTTATATATTATATTATATAAATTATAGAATTATCCATATTATAGAATGGATAATTCTATAATATGGCGACCAAAACTGAACTGCATAATCTAAATGGGGCCTAACTAGAGCAAGATATAGCTTGAGAACCACACCAGGTGTCTTGTTACTAACGCTGCGATTAATAAGTCCAAGTGTCCGATTTGCCTTATTACGAACATTTATGCATAGATCCTTTTATTTTAAATTCTTACTAATCATAGCTCCCAGATCCCTTTCACATTCCGACTTCGCAATCTCAACACCATCTAGCTCGTATTTTGTAACTATCATCATTACCTAGCCTCAGAACTTTACATTTATCAGCATTAAACTGCATTTGCCAATCCTTTGACCATTTCAAAACCCTATCTAGATCAACTTGAAGTGATAGTGAGTCCTCCTCCTAATTAATATCCCTACCGATTTTCGTATCATCGGCAAATTTGCAAATGTTGCTACTCAAACCTGAATCTAAATCATTTATATATATGATAAACAACAGAGGTCCCAGGACAGAGCCCTGACGTACTCCACTAACAACATTATCCCACTCTGACTTAACCCCATTTATACTAACTCTTTGTTTCCTTTGGAATAGCAATCCAACTTAATATAGCACCCCCAAGACCATGAGCTTCTATTTTTTTAATTAGTCTTTCATGTGGCACTGTATCAAAAGCTTTGCTAAAGTCAAGGTACACAACATCACAATCCTTACCACTATCAACTGCCTCAACTATGCTGGAATAAAAAGTTAGCAAATTTGTAAACATGAACGGCCATTTGTAAAACCATGTTGCGACTCATTTATTAATTTATGTTTTTCAAGATGGAGACGAATTGTATTTGCAATTATTGATTCAAGTAACTTTCCCACAATAGACGTTAGGCTAATTGGCCAATAGTTTGACGCAAGTGATCTATCTCCTTTTTTTAAAAATTGGTACCACATTAGCTACCTTCCATGACTCTGGCACTCTGCCTAACTCTATTGATTTATTAAATATGGTAGACAGTGGCTCGGAATGCTCCTCTTTACATTCTTTAAGCACCCTGACAAACACTTCATCCGGCCCTGGGGATTTGTTTAGTTTTAGTTTTTCTAATTGTTTAATTACATCATCCATGGTAACTACTAAACTAGTCAACCTGTCCTCATCCCCACCCACATAGACTTGTTCGGCTGAAGGCATATTGTTAAGTTCTTCTTTAGTAAATACAGATATAAAATGATGACCAGACCACACACTAGAAATTGAAGAGACGACGATGTTTCGGTCCGTCCTGGACCATTCTCAAGTCGATTGTGATGAGGACAGGTAGGGACAGGAATTAAATAGGCAAGAGAGAGCTGAGGAGGAAAGTCAGGTGTAGGGGATAGTAGTAATGAGAACTGCAGCAGGCCTATTGGCCCATACGAGGCAGCTCCTATTATAACCACCGAAGGAGATGGTAATAGGAATAAGAAGAGGATAGCAAGGGAGCGTAGAAGACAATGAACAGAAAAAAGGGAGAAGAGAGAAAGAAAGGGAAAGAGAAAGAAAGAAATGGAAGGGGGAAAGCTTATGTTAAGTCACGTTTGTTAGAAAGATTAGAGCATTTGAGTATATACTGTGAAAGGGAAGAGTCCACAGCAACAAAGCCAGGACTCAAGTTCATGTTGGGTACATTGTTAATAAGAGCCGATTCTACAAGACGGCGTCTGTGTAGAGTAGAGGCAGGAAAGATTATTTTGGAGGAAGACCAATCAATGGGATGATTAGAATCCCTCACATGGCAGAAGAGAGCATTGTTAGTGTCTGCAGACATAACACTTCTCTTGTGTTCTTTAAGCCTGTCATTCAGTGTACGGCCAGTTTCGCCAAAGTATTGGAGAGGACAAGATGAACAGGAAATAGAGTAGACACCAGCAGCATTAGAAGCAGGAGGAGCAGTGTGAACTAGATTGCTACGAAGTGTGTTAGTTTGTCGAAAGGCGAGTTTCTCTCCCTCCCCTACCTGTCCTCATCACAATCGACTTGAGAATGGTCCAGGACGGACCGAAACGTCGTCGTCTCTTCAATTTCTAGTGTGTGGTCTGGTCATCATACTTCAGCTACGTTATTGTGACTCATCGCCTGCATACAGATATAAAATATTTGTTAAAAATACTACTCATCTCCTTGTCATTATCCGTTATTTGACCTGTCTCAGATTTTAATGGACCTATCCTTTCCCTAGTCTTAGTTCGATATAACTAAGCTGAAAAAAACCTTTAGGATTTGACTTTGCTTGCTCTGCTATGCGAACTTGATAGTTTCTTTTTGCTTTCCTAATCTCTTTTTTAACATTTCTAACCAGTTGTATGAATTCTTGTTCTAAACTGACTTCCCCATTCTTAATCCTTTTGTACCAAGCTCTCTTTTTACCTATAAGGTTCTTTAAATTATTTGTTATCCACTTTGGGTCATTAGTATTCGATCTATTCAATTTGTATGGTATACTACGTTCCTGTGCTTTGTTTAGAATATTCTTAAATAAGTTATATAATAAATCCACACCGAAATCCCCTTTTACGTCACCCGTCGTTGGGTTCATGTCTCGCTCGAAGACCGGCCCACACCCCATACTCAAGACTTTCCAATCTATTTGACCCGAAAAATTTCTTAGGCTATTAAAATCAGCTTTTCGAAAATCTGGCACTTTAACAGAATTTTCTCCTACAGGTCTATTCCATTCTATGCTAAATCTGATTTCTTTGTGATCACTGTTCCCTAGCTCACTCCCTATTTCGATGTCATTAATTTGTGTTTCCCTGTTAGTTAACACTAAATCTAAAATATTATTTTCCCGCGTTGGTTCCTTAATGTGTTGCGTAGGAAAGCAATCGTCAATTAATTCTAGAAAATCTTCTGCTTCACTATTCCCTGTTTTGTTCAACCAGTTTATTCCACTAAAGTTAAAGTTACCCATGACATGAATACTGTTAGATCTAGATGCTCTAGATATTTCATCCCATACATGCTTTGTTTTCATTCTGTCTAAATTTGGTGGCCTATATATAACTCCTATTATAATATTATTTGCTTTTTCGTTTAATTCTATCCAAATAGTTTCTGTGTGTGGCTCAGTTTTGATTCCCTCTTTGAGACTACATTTCAAATTGTCCCTAACATATATGGCTACTCCCCCTCCTCGTCTAATATATCTATCTGAGTGAAATAGTTTAAATCCATTTATCTGATATTCAGCTAATAGTTCTCTATTTTCTACGTTCATCCACGTTTCGGTAAGTGCAATAATATCTGTTTTTTCTGTGCAGACAAGAGCATTTAATTCATTAATTTTATTTCTTAGACTTCTACTGTTAGTGTAATATATCCTAAGTGAATTGTTATTTTGAGGCCCTTTTCTTTCCCTGATCATTTTGCCAATTCTTTTCTCCCACGAACACATACTTTTATTACCTCCTTCCTCCAAATCAATTCCCATACCACTATCTACTAACAGTTTAAACCCAAACAAACACCTCTAACCACTGGTTCCAACGAGTTCGCAACAGCAACAACCCCAGCCCTCGATAGATGCACCCCATCACGAGCATACATTTCATTTCTTCCATAGAAGCGTTCCCAGTTGTCTATGAAAGATATTGCATTTGATTTGCAATATCTTTCCAGCTGGCAATTGACACCAAGTGCCCTCGACATCCATTAATTTCCTACTCCCTTTCTTGGAAGAATGCCACATATGATCGGGATTCCTCCCTTGCTCCTAACTAATTCAATGGCTGTCCTAAATCTCTGTATTAGTTCCTCACTCCTAACTCGCCCAACATCATTACCCCCGGCACTAATACAAATAATGGGTTTGTTCCCATTTCCCGTCATAATATCATTCATGTTTTCAACAATATCACTAATTCCAGCTCCCGGATAGCAAACCCTTAATCTGTTCCCCCTATCTCTGGCACAAAACGTTCTGTCTAAATACCTCACTTGGGAATCTCCCACAACCAATATTCGCTTCGGTACCGCCCTAACTTTCTGCCACATATGATATGAATGCCACATATGATCGGGATTCCTCCCTTGCTCCTAACTAATTCAATGGCTGTCCTAAATATCTGTATTAGTTCCTCACTCCTAACTCGCCCAACATCATTATCCCCTGCACTAATACAAATAATGGGTTTGTTCCCATCATAATATCATTCATGTTTTCAACAATATCGCCAATTCCAGCTCCCGGATAGCAAACCCTTAATCTGTTTTATTAAAACAGTCAAATTGATTGGAAAGTCTTGGGTATGGGGTGGGGGCCGGTCTTGGAGCGAGACATGAATCAAGTGATAGGTGACGTAAATGGGGATTTCGATGTGGATTCAATATATAACTTATTTAAGAATATTCTAAACAAAGCACAGGAACGTAGTATACCATACAAATTGAATAGATCGAATACCAATGACCCAAAGTGGATAACAAAGAATTTGAAGAACCTTATAGGTAAAAAGAGAGCTTTGTACAAAAGGATTAAAAATGGGGAGGTCACTTTAGAACAGGAATTCATACAACTGGTTAGAAATGTTAAAAAAGAGATAAGGAAAGCAAAAAGAAACTATGAAGTTCGCATAGCAGGGCAAGCAAAGACAAATCCTAAAGGGTTTTTTCAGTTATATCGTACTAAGACTAGGGAAAGGATAGGTCCATTAAAAACTGAGACAGGTCAAATAACAGATAGTGATGAAGAGATGAGTAGTATTTTTAATAAATATTTTGTATCTGTATTTACTAAAGAGGAACTTAACAATATGCCTTCAGCCGAACAAGTCTATGTGGGTGGGGACAAGGACAGGTTGACGAGCTTAACAGTTACCAGGGAGGATGTTCTTAAACAAATAGTAAAACTCAAACCAAACAAATCCCCAGGGCCGGATGAAGTGTTTGCCAGGGTGCTAAAACAATGCAAAGAGGAGCTTTGTGACCCACTGTCAACCATATTTAATAAATCAATAGAGTCAAGCAGAGTGCCAGAGTTTTGGAAAGTTGCTAATGTGATACCAGTTTTTAAGAAAGGAGATAGATCACTTGCGTCTAACTATCGACCAATTAGCCTAACGTCTATTGTGGGAAAGTTACTCGAATCTTTAATAGAAAATAAAATTCATCTTCATCTTGAAAAACACAAATTTATAATTGAGTCGCAACATCGTTTTATAAATGGCCGTTCATGTTTAACAAATTTGTTATCTTTTTATTCTAGCATTGTTGAGGCAGTTGATAGTGGTAAGGATTGCGATGTTGTGTACCTTGACTTTAGCAAAGCTTTTGATACAGTGCCACATGGAAGACTGATTAAAAAGTTAGAGTCTCATGGTATTGGGGGTGCTATATTAAGCTGGATTAGGGCATGGCTATACCAAAGGAAACAGAGAGTTAGTATAAATGGAGTCAATTCAAAGTGGGAAAATGTTGGAAGTGGGGTGCCTCAGGGCTCTGTCCTGGGACCTCTGTTGTTTATAATATATATAAATGATTTAGATTCAGGTTTGAGTAGCAACATTTGCAAATTTGCCGATGATACGAAAATCGGTAGGGAAATTAATTCGGAGGAGGACTCACTATCACTTCAAGTTGATCTAGATAGGGTTTTGAAATGGTCGAAGGATTGGCAGATGCAGTTTAATGCTGATAAATGTAAAGTTCTGAGGTTAGGTAATGATGATAGGGTTACAAGATACGAGCTAGATGGTGTTGAGATTGCGAAGTCGAATTGCGAAAGGGATCTGGGAGTTATGATTAGTAAGAATTTAAAACAAAATGATCAATGCATAAATGTTCGTAATAAGGCAAATCGGACACTTGGATTTATTAATCGCAGCGTTAGTAACAAGACACCTGGTGTGGTTCTCAAGCTATATCTTGCTCTAGTTAGGCCCCATTTAGATTATGCAGTTCAGTTTTGGTCGCCATATTATAGAATGGATATAAATTCACTTGAACGTGTCCAGCGTACGATGACTAAGTTAATTCCCCAAATTAGAAATCTTTCATATGAAGAAAGATTAACAAAGCTTAAGTTGCATTCACTGGAAAGGCGAAGAGTTAGGGGTGAAATTATACAGGTTTACAAGTGGGTGAATGGACATAACAAAGGGGATATTAATAGGGTATTAAAAGTATCAACACAAGACAGAACACGAAACAATTGGTATAAATTGGATAAGTTTAGCTTTAGGAAAGACTTGGGTAAATACTGGTTCAGTAACAGGGTTGTTGATTTGTGGAACCAATTGCCGCGTAACATTGTGGAGGTGGGGTCCCTCGATTGTTTCAAGTATGGGTTGGACATGTATATGAGTGGCATTGGGTGATTATAAATAGGAGCTGCCTCGTATGGGCCAACAGGCCTTCTGCAGTTGTTCTGTTTCCCCTATCTCTGGCACAAACAGAGCCGTTATTGCGGTTCTCGCGGAAGGCAATGCAGGCAGACAGGAGAAAAACTAGCACAACTAGCTTTATCTTTGCTGCTCAACACTTAGCTGATGTGAGAAAAATTATTAATGCAGCTGTTTCACATATATATACTCCCCTGTACGTGACTTAACATCCAGGGAGAGGAGTGAGGCGATTTGAAACACAATTTGGGGGAGGGGAGAATTTACTCTTGTTACATCGTTTATTGAACTTTTGAACACTGAGTAGTATCTAGCAAGAACAAGATACCATTAAACCCCCGAATGAAAGACCTACAAATGCCTATTTGCCCATGATAGGCAGACTGAGAAAGACCCCCAGTGGATTCAGCTGAATCCCAGGTTCCATTCATTTTACCTGGTATTTTTTTGGGTAATAGGTGGCTCCAATTTTTGTGGAAAATACTAAATTAACAAAACAGAAAATACCTATGCAGAAGATTTTGTAGAATTAGTTGACAATTGCTTATCCAAAACACATATTAAGGAACTAACGCGGGAAAATGATATTTTAGACTTAGTGTAAACAAACAAAGCGACACAAATTAATGAAATTAAAGTAGGGGCTTGCGAACAGTGATCAAACCTTACATTTGTAAGCATTAAACTGCATCTGCCAAAGTTTCAAACCCTTACTTTGATCGTTTTGAAGATCGTTAAATTACATTCACCGGAAAGGCGAAGAGTTAGGGGTGGCATGATAGATGTTTACAAGTGGATGAATGGACATAACAAAGGGGATATTAATAGGGGTATTAAAAATCATCAACACAAGACAGAACACGAAACAATGGGTATAATTTGGATAAGTTTAGATTTAGGATAGACTTGGGTAAATACTGGTTCGGTAACAGGATTATTGATTTGTGGAACCAATTACCGCGTCACGTGGTGGAGGTGGTTTCATGCGTGGGTTGACATGTTTATGAGTGGGATTGGGTGGTTATAGATAAGAGCTACCTCGTATGGGCCAATAGGCCTACTGCAGTTACCTTTATTCTTATGTTCCTATGAAGTAATAATGTGTCTTAGCGTGTTTATATCCTTCTCGATTTTTGTAACATCGACAAATTTGCAAATATTGCTGCTCGAAGCTCAATCTTAATAATTTCTTTATTATGAATACCCGAGGTCTTAAGACAGAGCCTTATCCAACTTTGAATAGTACCCCCAATACATAAGAACATCAGAACAAAGGGAACTGCAGAAGGTCTATTGGCCCATACGAGGCAGCGCCTATTTAGACACCACCCAATTCCATTCACATAAATGTCCAACCCGGGTTTAAATTAATAGAGGGACCCCACCTCAACCACATTATGCGGTAATTGGTTCCACAATTCAAACACTGTTACCGTACCAGTATTTATCCAAGCCTTTCCTAAATCTAAACTTATCCAATTTATACCAATTGTTTCCTGTTTTGACTTGTATTGATACATTTTATTCCCTATTAATAACCATTTATGTCAAATCATCTACTTGTGAACCTCTAACATGTCACCCTAAACTCTTCGTAATTCTAGTAAAAGCAATTTAATTATCTGTTAATCTCTTCATATAATAGGTTTCTAATTTGGGGAATTAACTTTGTCATCCTGCGCTCGACACATTCAAGTGAATTTATGTCCATTCAATAGTAAGGCGACCAAAACTGAACTGCATAGTCTAAATGGGGTTTAACTAGAGCAAAATAAGAACATAAGAACAAAGGTAACTGCAGAAGGCCTATTGGCCCATACGAGGCAGCTCCCATCTATAACCACCCAATCCCACTCATATACATGTCCAACCCGCGCTTGAAATAATCGAGGGACTCCACCTCCACCACACTACGCGGCAACTGGTTCCACAAATCAACAACCCTGTTACCGAACCAGTATTTACCTAAGTCTTTCCTAAATCTAAACTTATCCAATTTATACCCATTGTTCCGTGTTCTGTCTTGAGTTGATACTTTTAATACCCTATTAATATCCCCTTTGTTATGTCCATTCATCCACTTGTAAACTTCTATCATTTCACCCCCTAACTCTTTGTCTTTCCAGTGAATGCAATTTAAGCTTTATTAGTCTTTCTTCATATGAAAGACTTCTAATTTGGGGAATTAACTTTGTCATCTTACGCTGGACACACTCAAGTGAATTTATATTCATTCTATAGTACTGCGAACAAAACTGAACTGTATAATCTAAATGGGGCCTAACCAGAGCAAGATATAGCTGAAGAACCACACCAGGTGTATTGTTACTAACGCTTCCATTAATAAATCAGAGTGTCTTATTCGCCTTATTACAAACATTCATGCATTGATCCTTTTGTTTTAAATTCTTACTAATCATAACTTCCAGATCCCTTTCGCAATCTCAACACCATCTAGCTCGTATCTTGTAACTCTATCATCATTTCCCAGCCTCAAAACTCTACATTTATCAGCATTAAACTGTATCTGCCAATCTTTTGACCATTCTAAATCCCTTTTTAGATCAACTTGAAGTAATAGCGAGTCTTCTTTCGTGCTGACTATCCTTACCGATTTTTGTATCATCTGCAAATTTGCAGATGTTGCTACACAAACCTGAATCTAAATCATTTATATATATTAAGAACATAAGAACAAAGGTAACTGCAGAAGGCCTATTAGCCCATACGAGGCAGCTCCTATTTATAACCACCCAATCCCACTCATATACTTGTCCAACCCACGCTTGAAACAATCGAGGGACCCCACCTCCACCACGTTACGCGGCAATTGGTTCCACAAATCAACAACCCTATTACTGAACCAGTATTTACCCAAGTCTTTCCTAAATCTAAACTTATCCAATTTATACCCATTGTTTCGTGTTCTGTCTTGTGTTAATATTTTTAATACCCTATTAATATTCCCCCTGTTATGTCCATTCATCCACTTGTAAACCTCTATGAGCTTCTATTTTTTTTAATTAGTCTTTGTTTTTTTAATTAGTCTTTGTTGGATAACTTTGTCATCCTGCGCTGGACACATTCAAGTGAATTTATGTCCATTCAATAGTAAGGCGACCAAAACTGAACGGCATAATCTAAATAGGGCTTAACTAGAGCAAAATAAGAACAAAGGTAACTGCAGAAGGCCTATTGGCCCATACGATGCAGCTCCCATCTATAACCACCCAATCCCACTCATATACATGTCCAACCCGCGCTTGAAACAATCGAGGGACGCCACCTCCACCACGCTATGCGGCAACTGGTTCAACAAATCAACAACCCTGTTACCGAACCAGTATTTACCCAAGTCTTTCCTAAATCTAAACTTATCCAATTTATACCCATTGTTCCGTGTTCTGTCTTGAGTTGATACTTTTAATACCCTATTAATATCCCCTTTGTTATGTCTATTCATCCACTTGTAAACTTCTATCATTTCACCTCTAACTCTTTGTCTTTCCAGTGAATGCAATTTAAGCTTTATTAATCTTTCTTCATATGAAAGACTTCTAATTTGGGGAATTAACTTTGTCATCCTACGCTGGACACGTTCAAGTGAATTTATATCCATTCTATAGTACTGCGAACAAAACTGAACTGCATAATCTAAATGGGGCCTAACCAGAGAAAGATATAGCTGAAGAACCACACCAGGTGTCTTGTTACTAACGCTTCCATTAATAAATCCGAGTGTCTTATTCGCCTTATTGCAAACATTCATGCATTGATCCTTTTGTTTTACATTCTTACTAATCATAACTTCCAGATCCCTTTCGCAATCTCAACACCATCTAGCTCGTATCTTGTAACTCTATCATCATTACCTAGCCTCAGAACTTTACATTTATCAGCATTAAACTGCATTTGCCAATCCTTTGACCATTTCAAAACCCTATCTAGATCAACTTGAAGTAATAGCGGGTCTTCTTTCCTGCTGATTTTGTATAATCTGCAAATTTGCAGATGTTGCTACACAAACCTGAATCTAAATCATTTTTATATATTAAGAACATAAGAACAAAGGTAACTGCAGAAGGCCTATTGGCCCATACGAGGCAGCTCCTATCCATAACTACCCAATCCCACTCATATACTTGTCCAACCCGCGCTTGAAACAATCGAGGGACCCCACCTCCACCACGTTACGCGGCAATTGGTTCCACAAATCAACAACCCTATTACTGAACCAGTATTTACCCAAGTCTTTCCTAAATCTAATCTTATCCAATTTATACCCATTGTTTCGTGTTCTGTCTTGTGTTAATATTTTTAATACCCTATTAATATTCCCCCTGTTATGTCCATTCATCCACTAGTAAAACTCTATCATATCACCCCTAACTCTTCACCTTTCCAGTGAATGCACCTTAAGCTTTAAGAACATAAGAACAGAAGAACAAAGGCAACTGCAGAAGGCCTATTGGCCCATACGAGGCAGCTCCTATTTATAACCACCCAATCCCACTCATATACTTGTCCAACCCGCGCTTGAAACAATCGAGGGACCCCACCTCCACCACGTTACGCGGTAATTGGTTCCACAAATCAACAACCCTGTTACTGAACCAGTATTTACCCAAGTCTTTCCTAAATCTAAACTTATCCAATTTATACCCATTGTTTCGTGTTCTCTCTTGTGTTGATACTTTTAATACCCTGTTATTATCCCCTTTGTTATGTCTATTCACCCACTTCTAAACCTCTATCATGTCACAAGTGAGAGGTCTCTACAAAAGAAGTAGAGACTTCGAGATATATATACACCTCAAATATCTCCACTTCCCGAGGGCACTAGACAAGTGAGAGGTTACTCTGCGTTTTTCATCAAGCCACTGTTAATGTGAGAGAACTCTTATCTATGCTATAAGCCTATACTTGCATAAACCAAAAGTGAAGATTAACAATCTTTGGACAACACCCACCAGTGGGCCTCGAACCCAGAAAGCACAACTACCTTCCAGTAGCTGCCATAACTAGTACGCCAGAACCCACTACACCATCAGACCCTACAAAAGAAGTAGAGACTTCGAGATATATATACACCTCAAATATCTCCACTTCCCGAGGGCACTAGACAAGTGAGAGGTTACTCTGCGTTTTTCATCAAGCCACTGTTAATGTGGGAGAACTCTTGTCCATGCTATATGCCTATACTTGCATAAACCAGAAGTGAAGATTAACAATCTTTGGACAACACCCACCAGTGGGCCTCAAACCCAGAAAGCACAACTACCTTCCAGTAGCTGCCATAACTAGTACGCCTTAACCCACTACACCATCAGACCCAAAAAAGAAGCAGAGACTTCGAGATATATATACACCTCAAATATCTCCACTTCCCGAGGGCACTAGACAAGTGAGAGGTTACTCTGCGTTTTTCATCAAGCCACTCCTAATGTGAGAGAACTCGTGTCCATGCTATAAGCCTATACTTGCATATACCACAAGTGAAGATTAACAATCTTTGGACAACACCACCAGTGGGCCTCGAACCCAGAAAGCACAACTACCTTCCAGTAGCTGCCATAACTAGTACGCCTTAACCCACGACACCATCAGACTCTACAAAAGAAGTAGAGACTTCGAGATATATATACACCTCAAATATCTCCACTTCCTGAGGGCACTAGACAAGTGAGAGGTTACTCTGCGTTTTTCATCAAGCCACTGTTAATGTGAGAGAACTCGTGTCCATGCTATAAGCCTATACTTGCATAAACCACAAGTGAAGATTAACAATCTTTGGACAACACCCACCAGTGGGCCTCGAACCCAGAAAGCACAACTACCTTCCAGTAGCTGCCATAACTAGTACGCCTTAACCCACTACACCATCAGACCCTAAAAAAGAAGTAGAGACTTCGAGATATATATACACCTCAAATATCTCCACTTCCCGAGGGCACTAGACAAGTGAGAGGTTACTCTGCGTTTTTCATCAAGCCACTCTTAATGTGAGAGAACTCGTGTCCATGCTATAAGCCTATACTTGCATAAACCACAAGTGAAGATTAACAATCTTTGGACAACACCCACCAGTGGGCCTCGAACCCAGAAAGCACAACTACCTTCCAGTATCTGCCATAACTAGTACGCCTTAACCCACTACACCATCAGACCCTAAAAAAGAAGTAGAGACTTCGAGATATATATACACCTCAAATATCTCCACTTCCCGAGGGCACTAGACAAGTGAGAGGTTACTCTGCGTTTTTCATCAAGCCACTGTTAATGTGAGAGAACTCGTGTCCATGCTATAAGCCTATACTTGCATAAACCACAAGTGAAGATTAACAATCTTTGGACAACACCCACCAGTGGGCCTCGAACCCAGAAAGCACAACTACCTTCCAGTAGCTGACATAACTAGTACGCCTTAACCCACTACACCATCAGACCCTAAAAAAGAAGCAGAGACTTCGAGATATATATACACCTCAAATATCTCCACTTCCCGAGGGCACTAGACAAGTGAGAGGTTACTCTGCGTTTTTCATCAAGCCACTCTTAATGTGAGAGAACTCGTGTCCATGCTATAAGCCTATACTTGCATATACCACAAGTGAAGATTAACAATCTTTGGACAACACCACCAGTGGGCCTCAAACCCAGAAAGCACAACTACCTTCCAGTAGCTAACATAACTAGTACGCCTTAACCCACTACACCATCAGACCCTACAAAAGAAGTAGAGACTTCGAGATATATATACACCTCAAATATCTCCACTTCCCGAGGGCACTAGACAAGTGAGAGGTTACTCTGCGTTTTTCATCACGCCACTGTTAATGTGAGCGAACTCGTGTCCATGCTATAAGCCTATACTTGCATAAACCACAAGTGAAGATTAATAATCTTTGGACAACATCCACCAGTGGGCCTCGAACCCAGAAAGCACAACTACCTTCCAGTAGCTGCCATAAATAGTACGCCTTAACCCACTACACCATCAGACCCTAAAAAAGAAGTAGAGACTTCGAGATATATATACACCTCAAATATCTCCACTTCCCGAGGGCACTAGACAAGTGAGAGGTTACTCTGCGTTTTTCATCAAGCCACTCTTAATGTGAGAGAACTCGTGTCCATGCTATAAGCCTATACTTGCATAAACCACAAGTGAAGATTAACAATCTTTGGACAACACCCACCAGTGGGCCTCGAACCCAGAAAGCACAACTACCTTCCAGTATCTGCCATAACCAGTACGCCTTAACCCACTACACCATCAGACCATAAAAAAGAAGTAGAGACTTCGAAATATATATACACCTCAAATATCTCCACTTCCCGAGGGCACTAGACAAGTGAGAGGTTACTCTGCGTTTTTCATCAAGCCACTGTTAATGTGAGAGAACTCTTGTCCATGCTATAAGCCTATACTTGCATAAACCAAAAGTGAAGATTAACAATCTTTGGACAACACCCACCAGTGGGCATCGAACCCAGAAAGCACAACTACCTTCCAGTAGCTGCCATAACTAGTACGCCTTAACCCACTACACCATCAGACCCTAAAAAAGAAGTAGAGACTTCGAGATATATATACACCTCAAATATCTCCACTTCCCGAGGGCATTAGACAAGTGAGAGGTTACTCTGCGTTTTTCATCAAGTCACTCTTAATGTGAGAGAACTCATATCCATGCTATAAGCCTATACTTGCATATACCACAAGTGAAGATTAACAATCTTTGGACAACACCACCAGTGGGCCTCGATCCCAGAAAGCACAACTACCTTCCAGTAGCTGCCATAACTAGTACGCCTTAACCCACTACACCATCAGACCCTACAAAAGAAGTAGAGACTTCGAGATATATATACACCTCAAATATCTCCACTTCCCGAGGGCACTAGACAAGTGAGAGGTTACTCTGCGTTTTTCATCACGCCACTGTTAATGTGAGCGAACTCGTGTCCATGCTATAAGCCTATACTTGCATAAACCACAAGTGAAGATTAATAATCTTTGGACAACACCCACTAGTGGGCCTCGAACCCAGAAAGCACAACTACCTTCCAGTAGCTGCCATAAATAGTACGCCTTAACCCACTACACCATCAGACCCTAAAAAAGAAGTAGAGACTTCGAGATATATATACACCTCAAATATCTCCACTTCCCGAGGGCACTAGACAAGTGAGAGGTTACTCTGCGTTTTTCATCAAGCCACTGTTAATGTGAGAGAACTCTTGTCCATGCTATAAGCCTATACTTACATAAACCAAAAGTGAAGATTAACAATCTTTGGACAACACCCACCAGTGGGCCTCGAACCCAGAAAGCACAACTACCTTCCAGTAGCTGCCATAACTAGTACGCCATACCCCACTACACCATCAGACCCTACAAAAGAAGTAGAGACTTCGAGATATATATACACCTCAAATATCTCCACTTCCCGAGGGCACTAGACAAGTGAGAGGTTACTCTGCGTTTTTCATCAAGCCACTGTTAATGTGAGAGAACTCGTGTCCATGCTATAAGCCTATACTTGCATAAACCACAAGTGAAGATTAACAATCTTTGGACAACACCCACCAGTGGGCCTCGAACCCAGAAAGCACAACTACCTTCCAGTAGCTGCCATAACTAGTACGCCATAACCCACTACATCATCAGACCCTAAAAAAGAAGTAGAGACTTCGAGATATATATACACCTCAAATATCTCCACTTCCCGAGGGCACTAGACAAGTGAGAGGTTACTCTGCGTTTTTCATCAAGCCACTGTTAAGGTGAGAGAACTCGTGTCCAAGCTATAAGCCTATACTTGCATAAACCACAAGTGAAGATTAACAATCTTTGGACAACACCCACCAGTGGGTCTCGAACCCAGAAAGCACAACTACCTTCCAGTAGCTGCCATAACTAGTACGCCTTAACCCACTACACCATCAGACCCTAAAAAAGAAGTAGAGACTTCGAGATATATATACACCTCAAATATCTCCACTTCCCGAGGGCACTAGACAAGTGAGAGGTTACTCTGCGTTTTTCATCAAGCCACTCTTAATGTGAGAGAACTCTTGTCCATGCTATAAGCCTATACTTGCATAAACCAAAAGTGAAGATTAACAATCTTTGGACAACACCCACCAGTGGGCATCGAACCCAGAAAGCACAACTACCTTCCAGTAGCTGCCATAACTAGTACGCCTTAACCCACTACACCATCAGACCCTACAAAAGAAGTAGAGACTTCGAGATATATATACACCTCAAATATCTCAACTTCCCGAGGGCACTAGACAAGTGAGAGGTTACTCTGCGTTTTTCATCAAGCCACTGTTAATGTGAGAGAACTCGTGTCCATGATATAAGCCTATACTTGCATAAACCACAAGTGAAGATTAACAATCTTTGGACAACACCACCAGTGGGCCTCGAACCCAGAAAGCACAACTACATTCCAGTAGCTGCCATAACTAGTACGCCTACCTTGAGGCTACCTTGAGGTGCTTCCGGGGCTTAGTGTCCCCGCGGCCCGGTCGTCAACCAGGCCTCCTGGTTGGAACCAGGAGCTGGTTAAAACCTCCTGGTTGGAACTAGTGCCTTAACACACTACACCATCAGACCCTACAAAAGAAGTAGAGACATCGAGATATATATACACCTCAAATATCTCCATTTCCAGAGGGCACTAGACAAGTGAGAGGTTACTCTGCGTTTTTCATCAAGCCACTGTTAATGTGAGAGAACTCTTGTCCATGCTATAAGCCTATACTTGCATAAACCACAAGTGAAGATTAACAATCTTTGGACAACACCCACCAGTGGGCATCGAACCCAGAAAGCACAACTACCTTCCAGTAGCTGCCATAAATAGTACGCCTTAACCCACTACACCATCAGACCCTACAAAAGATGTAGAGACTTCGAGATATATATACACCGCAAATATCTCCACTTCCCGAGGGCACTAGACAAGTGAGAGGTTACTCTGCGTTTTTCATCAAGCCACTCTTAATGTGAGAGAACTCGTGTCCATGCTATAAGCCTATACTTGCATAAACCACAAGTTAAGATTAACAATCTTTGGACAACACCCACCAGTGGGCATCGAACCCAGAAAGCACAACTACCTTCCAGTAGCTGCCATAACTAGTACGCCTTAACCCACTACACCATCAGACCCTACAAAAGAAGTAGAGACTTCGAGATATATACACCTCAAATATCTCCACTTCCCGAGGGCACTAGACAAGTGAGAGGTTACTCTGCGTTTTTCATCAAGCCTCTCTTAATGTGAGAGAACTCGTGTCCATGCTATAAGCCTATACTTGCATATACCACAAGTGAAGATTAACAATCTTTGGACAACACCACCAGTGGGCCTCGAACCCAGAAAGCACAACTACCTTCCAGTAGCTGCCATAACTAGTACGCCTTAACCCACTACACCATCAGACCCTACAAAAGAAGTAGAGACTTCGAGATATATACACCTCAAATATCTCCACTTCCCGAGGGCACTAGACAAGTGAGAGGTTACTCTGCGTTTTTCATCACGCCACTGTTAATGTGAGCGAACTCGTGTCCATGCTATAAGCCTATACTTGCATAAACCACAAGTGAAGATTAATAATCTTTGGACAACACCCACTAGTGGGCCTCGAACCCAGAAAGCACAACTACCTTCCAGTAGCTGCCATAAATAGTACGCCTTAACCCACTACACCATCAGACCCTAAAAAAGAAGTAGAGACTTCGAGATATATATACACCTCAAATATCTCCACTTCCCGAGGGCACTAGACAAGTGAGAGGTTACTCTGCGTTTTTCATCAAGCCACTGTTAATGTGAGAGAACTCTTGTCCATGCTATAAGCCTATACTTACATAAACCAAAAGTGAAGATTAACAATCTTTGGACAACACCCACCAGTGGGCCTCGAACCCAGAAAGCACAACTACCTTCCAGTAGCTGCCATAACTAGTACGCCATACCCCACTACACCATCAGACCCTACAAAAGAAGTAGAGACTTCGAGATATATATACACCTCAAATATCTCCACTTCCCGAGGGCACTAGACAAGTGAGAGGTTACTCTGCGTTTTTCATCAAGCCACTGTTAATGTGAGAAAACTCGTGTCCATGCTATAAGCCTATACTTGCATAAACCACAAGTGAAGATTAATAATCTTTGGACAACACCCACCAGTGGGCCTCGAACCCAGAAAGCACAACTGCCTTCCAGTAGCTGCCATAAATATTACGCCTTAACCCACTACACCATCAGACCCTACTAAAATAAGTAGAGACTTCGAGATATATATACACCTCAAATATCTCCACTTCCCGAGGGCACTAGACAAGTGAGAGGTTACTCTGCGTTTTTCATCACGCCACTGTTAATGTGAGCGAACTCGTGTCCATGCTATAAGCCTATACTTGCATAAACCACAAGTGAAGATTAATAATCTTTGGACAACACCCACTAGTGGGCCTCGAACCCAGAAAGCACAACTACCTTCCAGTAGCTGCCATAAATAGTACGCCTTAACCCACTACACCATCAGACCCTAAAAAAGAAGTAGAGACTTCGAGATATATATACACCTCAAATATCTCCACTTCCCGAGGGCACTAGACAAGTGAGAGGTTACTCTGCGTTTTTCATCAAGCCACTGTTAATGTGAGAGAACTCTTGTCCATGCTATAAGCCTATACTTACATAAACCAAAAGTGAAGATTAACAATCTTTGGACAACACCCACCAGTGGGCCTCGAACCCAGAAAGCACAACTACCTTCCAGTAGCTGCCATAACTAGTACGCCATACCCCACTACACCATCAGACCCTACAAAAGAAGTAGAGACTTCGAGATATATATACACCTCAAATATCTCCACTTCCCGAGGGCACTAGACAAGTGAGAGGTTACTCTGCGTTTTTCATCAAGCCACTGTTAATGTGAGAAAACTCGTGTCCATGCTATAAGCCTATACTTGCATAAACCACAAGTGAAGATTAATAATCTTTGGACAACACCCACCAGTGGGCCTCGAACCCAGAAAGCACAACTGCCTTCCAGTAGCTGCCATAAATATTACGCCTTAACCCACTACACCATCAGACCCTACTAAAATAAGTAGAGACTTCGAGATATATATACACCTCAAATATCTCCACTTCCCGAGGGCACTAGACAAGTGAGAGGTTACTCTGCGTTTTTCATCAAGCCACTGTTAATGTGAGAGAACTCTTGTCCATGCTATAAGCCTATACTTGCATAAACCACAAGTGAAGATTAACAATCTTTGGACAACACCCACCAGTGGGCATCGAACCCAGAAAGCACAACTACCTTCCAGTAGCTGCCATAAATAGTACGCCTTAACCCACTACACCATCAGACCCTAAAAAAGAAGTAGAGACTTCGAGATATATATACACCTCAAATATCTCCACTTCCCGAGGGCACTAGACAAGTGAGAGGTTACTCTGCGTTTTTCATCAAGCCACTGTTAATGTGAGAGAACTCTTGTCCATGCTATAAGCCTATACTTACATAAACCAAAAGTGAAGATTAACAATCTTTGGACAACACCCACCAGTGGGCCTCGAACCCAGAAAGCACAACTACCTTCCAGTAGCTGCCATAACTAGTACGCCATACCCCACTACACCATCAGACCCTACAAAAGAAGTAGAGACTTCGAGATATATATACACCTCAAATATCTCCACTTCCCGAGGGCACTAGACAAGTGAGAGGTTACTCTGCGTTTTTCATCAAGCCACTGTTAATGTGAGAAAACTCGTGTCCATGCTATAAGCCTATACTTGCATAAACCACAAGTGAAGATTAATAATCTTTGGACAACACCCACCAGTGGGCCTCGAACCCAGAAAGCACAACTGCCTTCCAGTAGCTGCCATAAATATTACGCCTTAACCCACTACACCATCAGACCCTACTAAAATAAGTAGAGACTTCGAGATATATATACACCTCAAATATCTCCACTTCCCGAGGGCACTAGACAAGTGAGAGGTTACTCTGCGTTTTTCATCAAGCCACTGTTAATGTGAGAGAACTCTTGTCCATGCTATAAGCCTATACTTGCATAAACCACAAGTGAAGATTAACAATCTTTGGACAACACCCACCAGTGGGCATCGAACCCAGAAAGCACAACTACCTTCCAGTAGCTGCCATAAATAGTACGCCTTAACCCACTACACCATCAGACCCTACAAAAGATGTAGAGACTTCGAGATATATATACACCTCAAATATCTCCACTTCCCGAGGGCACTAGACAAGTGAGAGGTTACTCTGCGTTTTTCATCAAGCCACTCTTAATGTGAGAGAACTCGTGTCCATGCTATAAGCCTATACTTGCATAAACCACAAGTTAAGATTAACAATCTTTGGACAACACCCACCAGTGGGCATCGAACCCAGAAAGCACAACTACCTTCCAGTAGCTGCCATAACTAGTACGCCTTAACCCACTACACCATCAGACCCTACAAAAGAAGTAGAGACTTCGAGATATATATACACCTCAAATATCTCAACTTCCCGAGGGCACTAGACAAGTGAGAGGTTACTCTGCGTTTTTCATCAAGCCACTGTTAATGTGAGAGAACTCGTGTCCATGATATAAGCCTATACTTGCATAAACCACAAGTGAAGATTAACAATCTTTGGACAACACCACCAGTGGGCCTCGAACCCAGAAAGCACAACTACATTCCAGTAGCTGCCATAACTAGTACGCCTACCTTGAGGCTACCTTGAGGTGCTTCCGGGGCTTAGTGTCCCCGCGGCCCGGTCGTCAACCAGGCCTCCTGGTTGGAACCAGGAGCTGGTTAAAACCTCCTGGTTGGAACTAGTGCCTTAACACACTACACCATCAGACCCTACAAAAGAAGTAGAGACATCGAGATATATATACACCTCAAATATCTCCATTTCCAGAGGGCACTAGACAAGTGAGAGGTTACTCTGCGTTTTTCATCAAGCCACTGTTAATGTGAGAGAACTCTTGTCCATGCTATAAGCCTATACTTGCATAAACCACAAGTGAAGATTAACAATCTTTGGACAACACCCACCAGTGGGCATCGAACCCAGAAAGCACAACTACCTTCCAGTAGCTGCCATAAATAGTACGCCTTAACCCACTACACCATCAGACCCTACAAAAGATGTAGAGACTTCGAGATATATATACACCTCAAATATCTCCACTTCCCGAGGGCACTAGACAAGTGAGAGGTTACTCTGCGTTTTTCATCAAGCCACTCTTAATGTGAGAGAACTCGTGTCCATGCTATAAGCCTATACTTGCATAAACCACAAGTTAAGATTAACAATCTTTGGACAACACCCACCAGTGGGCATCGAACCCAGAAAGCACAACTACCTTCCAGTAGCTGCCATAACTAGTACGCCTTAACCCACTACACCATCAGACCCTACAAAAGAAGTAGAGACTTCGAGATATATACACCTCAAATATCTCCACTTCCCGAGGGCACTAGACAAGTGAGAGGTTACTCTGCGTTTTTCATCAAGCCTCTCTTAATGTGAGAGAACTCGTGTCCATGCTATAAGCCTATACTTGCATATACCACAAGTGAAGATTAACAATCTTTGGACAACACCACCAGTGGGCCTCGAACCCAGAAAGCACAACTACCTTCCAGTAGCTGCCATAACTAGTACGCCTTAACCCACTACACCATCAGACCCTACAAAAGAAGTAGAGACTTCGAGATATATACACCTCAAATATCTCCACTTCCCGAGGGCACTAGACAAGTGAGAGGTTACTCTGCGTTTTTCATCACGCCACTGTTAATGTGAGCGAACTCGTGTCCATGCTATAAGCCTATACTTGCATAAACCACAAGTGAAGATTAATAATCTTTGGACAACACCCACTAGTGGGCCTCGAACCCAGAAAGCACAACTACCTTCCAGTAGCTGCCATAAATAGTACGCCTTAACCCACTACACCATCAGACCCTAAAAAAGAAGTAGAGACTTCGAGATATATATACACCTCAAATATCTCCACTTCCCGAGGGCACTAGACAAGTGAGAGGTTACTCTGCGTTTTTCATCAAGCCACTGTTAATGTGAGAGAACTCTTGTCCATGCTATAAGCCTATACTTACATAAACCAAAAGTGAAGATTAACAATCTTTGGACAACACCCACCAGTGGGCCTCGAACCCAGAAAGCACAACTACCTTCCAGTAGCTGCCATAACTAGTACGCCATACCCCACTACACCATCAGACCCTACAAAAGAAGTAGAGACTTCGAGATATATATACACCTCAAATATCTCCACTTCCCGAGGGCACTAGACAAGTGAGAGGTTACTCTGCGTTTTTCATCAAGCCACTGTTAATGTGAGAAAACTCGTGTCCATGCTATAAGCCTATACTTGCATAAACCACAAGTGAAGATTAATAATCTTTGGACAACACCCACCAGTGGGCCTCGAACCCAGAAAGCACAACTGCCTTCCAGTAGCTGCCATAAATATTACGCCTTAACCCACTACACCATCAGACCCTACTAAAATAAGTAGAGACTTCGAGATATATATACACCTCAAATATCTCCACTTCCCGAGGGCACTAGACAAGTGAGAGGTTACTCTGCGTTTTTCATCAAGCCACTCTTAATGTGAGAGAACTCGTGTCCATGCTATAAGCCTATACTTGCATAAACCACAAGTTAAGATTAACAATCTTTGGACAACACCCACCAGTGGGCATCGAACCCAGAAAGCACAACTACCTTCCAGTAGCTGCCATAACTAGTACGCCTTAACCCACTACACCATCAGACCCTACAAAAGAAGTAGAGACTTCGAGATATATATACACCTCAAATATCTCAACTTCCCGAGGGCACTAGACAAGTGAGAGGTTACTCTGCGTTTTTCATCAAGCCACTGTTAATGTGAGAGAACTCGTGTCCATGATATAAGCCTATACTTGCATAAACCACAAGTGAAGATTAACAATCTTTGGACAACACCACCAGTGGGCCTCGAACCCAGAAAGCACAACTACATTCCAGTAGCTGCCATAACTAGTACGCCTACCTTGAGGCTACCTTGAGGTGCTTCCGGGGCTTAGTGTCCCCGCGGCCCGGTCGTCAACCAGGCCTCCTGGTTGGAACCAGGAGCTGGTTAAAACCTCCTGGTTGGAACTAGTGCCTTAACACACTACACCATCAGACCCTACAAAAGAAGTAGAGACATCGAGATATATATACACCTCAAATATCTCCATTTCCAGAGGGCACTAGACAAGTGAGAGGTTACTCTGCGTTTTTCATCAAGCCACTGTTAATGTGAGAGAACTCTTGTCCATGCTATAAGCCTATACTTGCATAAACCACAAGTGAAGATTAACAATCTTTGGACAACACCCACCAGTGGGCATCGAACCCAGAAAGCACAACTACCTTCCAGTAGCTGCCATAAATAGTACGCCTTAACCCACTACACCATCAGACCCTACAAAAGATGTAGAGACTTCGAGATATATATACACCGCAAATATCTCCACTTCCCGAGGGCACTAGACAAGTGAGAGGTTACTCTGCGTTTTTCATCAAGCCACTCTTAATGTGAGAGAACTCGTGTCCATGCTATAAGCCTATACTTGCATAAACCACAAGTTAAGATTAACAATCTTTGGACAACACCCACCAGTGGGCATCGAACCCAGAAAGCACAACTACCTTCCAGTAGCTGCCATAACTAGTACGCCTTAACCCACTACACCATCAGACCCTACAAAAGAAGTAGAGACTTCGAGATATATACACCTCAAATATCTCCACTTCCCGAGGGCACTAGACAAGTGAGAGGTTACTCTGCGTTTTTCATCAAGCCTCTCTTAATGTGAGAGAACTCGTGTCCATGCTATAAGCCTATACTTGCATATACCACAAGTGAAGATTAACAATCTTTGGACAACACCACCAGTGGGCCTCGAACCCAGAAAGCACAACTACCTTCCAGTAGCTGCCATAACTAGTACGCCTTAACCCACTACACCATCAGACCCTACAAAAGAAGTAGAGACTTCGAGATATATACACCTCAAATATCTCCACTTCCCGAGGGCACTAGACAAGTGAGAGGTTACTCTGCGTTTTTCATCACGCCACTGTTAATGTGAGCGAACTCGTGTCCATGCTATAAGCCTATACTTGCATAAACCACAAGTGAAGATTAATAATCTTTGGACAACACCCACTAGTGGGCCTCGAACCCAGAAAGCACAACTACCTTCCAGTAGCTGCCATAAATAGTACGCCTTAACCCACTACACCATCAGACCCTAAAAAAGAAGTAGAGACTTCGAGATATATATACACCTCAAATATCTCCACTTCCCGAGGGCACTAGACAAGTGAGAGGTTACTCTGCGTTTTTCATCAAGCCACTGTTAATGTGAGAGAACTCTTGTCCATGCTATAAGCCTATACTTACATAAACCAAAAGTGAAGATTAACAATCTTTGGACAACACCCACCAGTGGGCCTCGAACCCAGAAAGCACAACTACCTTCCAGTAGCTGCCATAACTAGTACGCCATACCCCACTACACCATCAGACCCTACAAAAGAAGTAGAGACTTCGAGATATATATACACCTCAAATATCTCCACTTCCCGAGGGCACTAGACAAGTGAGAGGTTACTCTGCGTTTTTCATCAAGCCACTGTTAATGTGAGAAAACTCGTGTCCATGCTATAAGCCTATACTTGCATAAACCACAAGTGAAGATTAATAATCTTTGGACAACACCCACCAGTGGGCCTCGAACCCAGAAAGCACAACTGCCTTCCAGTAGCTGCCATAAATATTACGCCTTAACCCACTACACCATCAGACCCTACTAAAATAAGTAGAGACTTCGAGATATATATACACCTCAAATATCTCCACTTCCCGAGGGCACTAGACAAGTGAGAGGTTACTCTGCGTTTTTCATCAAGCCACTGTTAATGTGAGAGAACTCTTGTCCATGCTATAAGCCTATACTTGCATAAACCACAAGTGAAGATTAACAATCTTTGGACAACACCCACCAGTGGGCATCGAACCCAGAAAGCACAACTACCTTCCAGTAGCTGCCATAAATAGTACGCCTTAACCCACTACACCATCAGACCCTACAAAAGATGTAGAGACTTCGAGATATATATACACCTCAAATATCTCCACTTCCCGAGGGCACTAGACAAGTGAGAGGTTACTCTGCGTTTTTCATCAAGCCACTCTTAATGTGAGAGAACTCGTGTCCATGCTATAAGCCTATACTTGCATAAACCACAAGTTAAGATTAACAATCTTTGGACAACACCCACCAGTGGGCATCGAACCCAGAAAGCACAACTACCTTCCAGTAGCTGCCATAACTAGTACGCCTTAACCCACTACACCATCAGACCCTACAAAAGAAGTAGAGACTTCGAGATATATATACACCTCAAATATCTCAACTTCCCGAGGGCACTAGACAAGTGAGAGGTTACTCTGCGTTTTTCATCAAGCCACTGTTAATGTGAGAGAACTCGTGTCCATGATATAAGCCTATACTTGCATAAACCACAAGTGAAGATTAACAATCTTTGGACAACACCACCAGTGGGCCTCGAACCCAGAAAGCACAACTACATTCCAGTAGCTGCCATAACTAGTACGCCTACCTTGAGGCTACCTTGAGGTGCTTCCGGGGCTTAGTGTCCCCGCGGCCCGGTCGTCAACCAGGCCTCCTGGTTGGAACCAGGAGCTGGTTAAAACCTCCTGGTTGGAACTAGTGCCTTAACACACTACACCATCAGACCCTACAAAAGAAGTAGAGACATCGAGATATATATACACCTCAAATATCTCCATTTCCAGAGGGCACTAGACAAGTGAGAGGTTACTCTGCGTTTTTCATCAAGCCACTGTTAATGTGAGAGAACTCTTGTCCATGCTATAAGCCTATACTTGCATAAACCACAAGTGAAGATTAACAATCTTTGGACAACACCCACCAGTGGGCATCGAACCCAGAAAGCACAACTACCTTCCAGTAGCTGCCATAAATAGTACGCCTTAACCCACTACACCATCAGACCCTACAAAAGATGTAGAGACTTCGAGATATATATACACCTCAAATATCTCCACTTCCCGAGGGCACTAGACAAGTGAGAGGTTACTCTGCGTTTTTCATCAAGCCACTCTTAATGTGAGAGAACTCGTGTCCATGCTATAAGCCTATACTTGCATAAACCACAAGTTAAGATTAACAATCTTTGGACAACACCCACCAGTGGGCATCGAACCCAGAAAGCACAACTACCTTCCAGTAGCTGCCATAACTAGTACGCCTTAACCCACTACACCATCAGACCCTACAAAAGAAGTAGAGACTTCGAGATATATACACCTCAAATATCTCCACTTCCCGAGGGCACTAGACAAGTGAGAGGTTACTCTGCGTTTTTCATCAAGCCTCTCTTAATGTGAGAGAACTCGTGTCCATGCTATAAGCCTATACTTGCATATACCACAAGTGAAGATTAACAATCTTTGGACAACACCACCAGTGGGCCTCGAACCCAGAAAGCACAACTACCTTCCAGTAGCTGCCATAACTAGTACGCCTTAACCCACTACACCATCAGACCCTACAAAAGAAGTAGAGACTTCGAGATATATATACACCTCAAATATCTCCACTTCCCGAGGGCACTAGACAAGTGAGAGGTTACTCTGCGTTTTTCATCACGCCACTGTTAATGTGAGCGAACTCGTGTCCATGCTATAAGCCTATACTTGCATAAACCACAAGTGAAGATTAATAATCTTTGGACAACACCCACTAGTGGGCCTCGAACCCAGAAAGCACAACTACCTTCCAGTAGCTGCCATAAATAGTACGCCTTAACCCACTACACCATCAGACCCTAAAAAAGAAGTAGAGACTTCGAGATATATATACACCTCAAATATCTCCACTTCCCGAGGGCACTAGACAAGTGAGAGGTTACTCTGCGTTTTTCATCAAGCCACTGTTAATGTGAGAGAACTCTTGTCCATGCTATAAGCCTATACTTACATAAACCAAAAGTGAAGATTAACAATCTTTGGACAACACCCACCAGTGGGCCTCGAACCCAGAAAGCACAACTACCTTCCAGTAGCTGCCATAACTAGTACGCCATACCCCACTACACCATCAGACCCTACAAAAGAAGTAGAGACTTCGAGATATATATACACCTCAAATATCTCCACTTCCCGAGGGCACTAGACAAGTGAGAGGTTACTCTGCGTTTTTCATCAAGCCACTGTTAATGTGAGAAAACTCGTGTCCATGCTATAAGCCTATACTTGCATAAACCACAAGTGAAGATTAATAATCTTTGGACAACACCCACCAGTGGGCCTCGAACCCAGAAAGCACAACTGCCTTCCAGTAGCTGCCATAAATATTACGCCTTAACCCACTACACCATCAGACCCTACTAAAATAAGTAGAGACTTCGAGATATATATACACCTCAAATATCTCCACTTCCCGAGGGCACTAGACAAGTGAGAGGTTACTCTGCGTTTTTCATCAAGCCACTCTTAATGTGAGAGAACTCGTGTCCATGCTATAAGCCTATACTTGCATAAACCACAAGTTAAGATTAACAATCTTTGGACAACACCCACCAGTGGGCATCGAACCCAGAAAGCACAACTACCTTCCAGTAGCTGCCATAACTAGTACGCCTTAACCCACTACACCATCAGACCCTACAAAAGAAGTAGAGACTTCGAGATATATATACACCTCAAATATCTCCACTTCCCGAGGGCACTAGACAAGTGAGAGGTTACTCTGCGTTTTTCATCAAGCCTCTCTTAATGTGAGAGAACTCGTGTCCATGCTATAAGCCTATACTTGCATATACCACAAGTGAAGATTAACAATCTTTGGACAACACCACCAGTGGGCCTCGAACCCAGAAAGCACAACTACCTTCCAGTAGCTGCCATAACTAGTACGCCTTAACCCACTACACCATCAGACCCTACAAAAGAAGTAGAGACTTCGAGATATATATACACCTCAAATATCTCCACTTCCCGAGGGCACTAGACAAGTGAGAGGTTACTCTGCGTTTTTCATCACGCCACTGTTAATGTGAGCGAACTCGTGTCCATGCTATAAGCCTATACTTGCATAAACCACAAGTGAAGATTAATAATCTTTGGACAACACCCACTAGTGGGCCTCGAACCCAGAAAGCACAACTACCTTCCAGTAGCTGCCATAAATAGTACGCCTTAACCCACTACACCATCAGACCCTAAAAAAGAAGTAGAGACTTCGAGATATATATACACCTCAAATATCTCCACTTCCCGAGGGCACTAGACAAGTGAGAGGTTACTCTGCGTTTTTCATCAAGCCACTGTTAATGTGAGAGAACTCTTGTCCATGCTATAAGCCTATACTTACATAAACCAAAAGTGAAGATTAACAATCTTTGGACAACACCCACCAGTGGGCCTCGAACCCAGAAAGCACAACTACCTTCCAGTAGCTGCCATAACTAGTACGCCATAACCCACTACACCATCAGACCCTACAAAAGAAGTAGAGACTTCGAGATATATATACACCTCAAATATCTCCACTTCCCGAGGGCACTAGACAAGTGAGAGGTTACTCTGCGTTTTTCATCAAGCCACTGTTAATGTGAGAGAACTCGTGTCCATGCTATAAGCCTATACTTGCATAAACCACAAGTGAAGATTAATAATCTTTGGACAACACCCACCAGTGGGCCTCGAACCCAGAAAGCACAACTACCTTCCAGTAGCTGCCATAACTAGTACGCCTTAACCCACTACACCATCAGACCCTACAAAAATAAGTAGAGACTTCGAGATATATATACACCTCAAATATCTCCACTTCCCGAGGGCACTAGACAAGTGAGAGGTTACTCTGCGTTTTTCATCAAGCCACTGTTAATGTGAGAGAACTCTTGTCCATGCTATAAGCCTATACTTGCATAAACCACAAGTGAAGATTAACAATCTTTGGACAACACCCACCAGTGGGCCTCGAACCCAGAAAGCACAACTACCTTCCAGTAGCTGCCATAAATAGTACGCCTTAACCCACTACACCATCAGACCCTACAAAAGAAGTAGAGACTTCGAGATATATATACACCTCAAATATCTCCACTTCCCGAGGGCACTAGACAAGTGAGAGGTTACTCTGCGTTTTTCATCAAGCCACTCTTAATGTGAGAGAACTCGTGTCCATGCTATAAGCCTATACTTGCATATACCACAAGTGAAGATTAACAATCTTTGGACAACACCCACCAGTGGGCCTCGAACCCAGAAAGCACAACTACCTTCCAGTAGCTGCCATAACTAGTACGCCTTAACCCACTACACCATCAGACCCTACAAAAGAAGTAGAGACTTCGAGATATATACACCTCAAATATCTCCACTTCCCGAGGGCACTAGACAAGTGAGAGGTTACTCTGCGTTTTTCATCAAGCCACTCTTAATGTGAGAGAACTCGTGTCCATGCTATAAGCCTATACTTGCATATACCACAAGTGAAGATTAACAATCTTTGGACAACACCACCAGTGGGCCTCGAACCCAGAAAGCACAACTACCTTCCAGTAGCTGCCATAACTAGTACGCCTTAACCCACTACACCATCAGACCCTACAAAAGAAGTAGAGACTTCGAGATATATATACACCTCAAATATCTCCACTTCCCGAGGGCACTAGACAAGTGAGAGGTTACTCTGCGTTTTTCATCACGCCACTGTTAATGTGAGCGAACTCGTGTCCATGCTATAAGCCTATACTTGCATAAACCACAAGTGAAGATTAATAATCTTTGGACAACACCCACCAGTGGGCCTCGAACCCAGAAAGCACAACTACCTTCCAGTAGCTGCCATAAATAGTACGCCTTAACCCACTACACCATCAGACCCTACAAAAGAAGTAGAGACTTCGAGATATATATACACCTCAAATATCTCCACTTCCCGAGGGCACTAGACAAGTGAGAGGTTACTCTGCGTTTTTCATCAAGCCACTGTTAATGTGAGAGAACTCTTGTCCATGCTATAAGCCTATACTTACATAAACCAAAAGTGAAGATTAACAATCTTTGGACAACACCCACCAGTGGGCCTCGAACCCAGAAAGCACAACTACCTTCCAGTAGCTGCCATAACTAGTACGCCATAACCCACTACACCATCAGACCCTACAAAAGAAGTAGAGACTTCGAGATATATATACACCTCAAATATCTCCACTTCCCGAGGGCACTAGACAAGTGAGAGGTTACTCTGCGTTTTTCATCAAGCCACTGTTAATGTGAGAGAACTCGTGTCCATGCTATAAGCCTATACTTGCATAAACCACAAGTGAAGATTAACTAATCTTTGGACAACACCCACCAGTGGGCCTCGAACCCAGAAAGCACAACTACCTTCCAGTAGCTGCCATAACTAGTACGCCTTAACCCACTACACCATCAGACCCTACAAAAGAAGTAGAGACTTCGAGATATATATACACCTCAAATATCTCCACTTCCCGAGGGCACTAGACAAGTGAGAGGTTACTCTGCGTTTTTCATCAAGCCACTGTTAATGTGAGAGAACTCGTGTCCATGCTATAAGCCTATACTTGCATAAACCACAAGTGAAGATTAACAATCTTTGGACAACACCCACCAGTGGGCCTCGAACCCAGAAAGCACAACTACCTTCCAGTAGCTGCCATAACTAGTACGCCTTAACCCACTACACCATCAGACCCTAAAAAAGAAGTAGAGACTTCGAGATATATATACACCTCAAATATCTCCACTTCCCGAGGGCACTAGACAAGTGAGAGGTTACTCTGCGTTTTTCATCAAGCCACTCTTAATGTGAGAGAACTCGTGTCCATGCTATAAGCCTATACTTGCATATACCACAAGTGAAGATTAACAATCTTTGGACAACACCACCAGTGGGCCTCGAACCCAGAAAGCACAACTACCTTCCAGTAGCTGCCATAAATAGTACGCCTTAACCCACTACACCATCAGACCCTACAAAAGAAGTAGAGACTTCGAGATATATATACACACCTCAAATATCTCCACTTCCCGAGGGCACTAGACAAGTGAGAGGTTGCTCTGCGTTTTTCATGAAGCCACTGTTAATGTGAGAGAACTCTTGTCCATGCTATAAGCCTATACTTGCATAAACCAAAAGTGAAGATTAACAATCTTTGGACAACACCCACCAGTGGGCATCGAACCCAGAAAGCACAACTACCTTCCAGTAGCTGCCATAACTAGTACGCCTTAACCCACTACACCATCAGACCCTACAAAAGAAGTAGAGACTTCGAGATATATATACACCTCAAATATCTCCACTTCCCGAGGGCACTAGACAAGTGAGAGGTTACTCTGCGTTTTTCATCAAGCCACTGTTAATGTGAGAGAACTCGTGTCCATGCTATAAGCCTATACTTGCATAAACCACAAGTGAAGATTAACAATCTTTGGACAACACCCACCAGTGGGCCTCGAACCCAGAAAGCACAACTACCTTCCAGTAGCTGCCATAACTAGTACGCCTTAACCCACTACACCATCAGACCCTAAAAAAGAAGTAGAGACTTCGAGATATATATACACCTCAAATATCTCCACTTCCCGAGGGCACTAGACAAGTGAGAGGTTACTCTGCGTTTTTCATCAAGCCACTCTTAATGTGAGAGAACTCGTGTCCATGCTATAAGCCTATACTTGCATATACCACAAGTGAAGATTAACAATCTTTGGACAACACCACCAGTGGGCCTCGAACCCAGAAAGCACAACTACCTTCCAGTAGCTGCCATAACTAGTACGCCTTAACCCACTACACCATCAGACCCTACAAAAGAAGTAGAGACTTCGAGATATATATACACCTCAAATATCTCCACTTCCCGAGGGCACTAGACAAGTGAGAGGTTACTCTGCGTTTTTCATCAAGCCACTGTTAATGTGAGAGAACTCGTGTCCATGCTATAAGCCTATACTTGCATAAACCACAAGTGAAGATTAACAATCTTTGGACAACACCCACCAGTGGGCCTCGAACCCAGAAAGCACAACTACCTTCCAGTAGCTGCCATAACTAGTACGCCTTAACCCACTACACCATCAGACCCTAAAAAAGAAGTAGAGACTTCGAGATATATATACACCTCAAATATCTCCACTTCCCGAGGGCATTAGACAAGTGAGAGGTTACTCTGCGTTTTTCATCAAGTCACTCTTAATGTGAGAGAACTCGTGTCCATGCTATAAGCCTATACTTGCATATACCACAAGTGAAGATTAACAATCTTTGGACAACACCACCAGTGGGCCTCGATCCCAGAAAGCACAACTACCTTCCAGTAGCTGCCATAACTAGTACGCCTTAACCCACTACACCATCAGACCCTACAAAAGAAGTAGAGACTTCGAGATATATATACACCTCAAATATCTCCACTTCCCGAGGGCACTAGACAAGTGAGAGGTTACTCTGCGTTTTTCATCAAGCCACTGTTAATGTGAGCGAACTCGTGTCCATGCTATAAGCCTATACTTGCATAAACCACAAGTGAAGATTAATAATCTTTGGACAACACCCACCAGTGGGCCTCGAACCCAGAAAGCACAACTACCTTCCAGTAGCTGCCATAAATAGTACGCCTTAACCCACTACACCATCAGACCCTACAAAAGAAGTAGAGACTTTGAGATATATATACACACCTCAAATATCTCCACTTCCTGAGGGCACTAGACAAGTGAGAGGTTACTCTGCGTTTTTCATCAAGCCACTGTTAATGTGAGAGAACTCTTGTCCATGCTATAAGCCTATACTTACATAAACCAAAAGTGAAGATTAACAATCTTTGGACAACACCCACCAGTGGGCCTCGAACCCAGAAAGCACAACTACCTTCCAGTAGCTGCCATAACTAGTACGCCATAACCCACTACACCATCAGACCCTACAAAAGAAGTAGAGACTTCGAGATATATATACACCTCAAATATCTCCACTTCCCGAGGGCACTAGACAAGTGAGAGGTTACTCTGCGTTTTTCATCAAGCCACTCTTAATGTGAGAGAACTCGTGTCCATGCTATAAGCCTATACTTGCATAAACCACAAGTGAAGATTAACAATCTTTGGACAACACCACCAGTGGGCCTCGAACCCAGAAAGCACAACTACCTTCCAGTAGCTGCCATAACTAGTACGCCTTAACCCACTACACCATCAGACCCTACAAAAGAAGTAGAGACTTCGAGATATATATACACCTCAAATATCTCCACTTCCAGAGGGCACTAGACAAGTGAGAGGTTACTCTGCGTTTTTCATCAAGCCACTGTTAATGTGAGAGAACTCTTGTCCATGCTATAAGCCTATACTTGCATAAACCACAAGTGAAGATTAACAATCTTTGGACAACACCCACCAGTGGGCATCGAACCCAGAAAGCACAACTACCTTCCAGTAGCTGCCATAACTAGTACGCCTTAACCCACTACACCATCAGACCCTACAAAAGAAGTAGAGACTTCGAGATATATATACACCTCAAATATCTCCACTTCCCGAGGGCACTAGACAAGTGAGAGGTTACTCTGCGTTTTTCATCAAGCCACTGTTAATGTGAGAGAACTCGTGTCCATGCTATAAGCCTATACTTGCATAAACCACAAGTGAAGATTAACAATCTTTGGACAACACCCACCAGTGGGCCTCGAACCCAGAAAGCACAACTACCTTCCAGTAGCTGCCATAACTAGTACGCCTTAACCCACTACACCATCAGACCCTAAAAAAGAAGTAGAGACTTCGAAATATATATACACCTCAAATATCTCCACTTCCCGAGGGCACTAGACAAGTGAGAGGTTACTCTGCGTTTTTCATCAAGCCACTCTTAATGTGAGAGAACTCGTGTCCATGCTATAAGCCTATACTTGCATATACCACAAGTGAAGATTAACAATCTTTGGACAACACCACCAGTGGGCCTCGAACCCAGAAAGCACAACTACCTTCCAGTAGCTGCCATAAATAGTACGCCTTAACCCACTACACCATCAGACCCTACAAAAGAAGTAGAGACTTCAAGATATATATACACACCTCAAATATCTCCACTTCCCGAGGGCACTAGACAAGTGAGAGGTTACTCTGCGTTTTTCATCAAGCCACTGTTAATGTGAGAGAACTCTTGTCCATGCTATAAGCCTATACTTGCATAAACCACAAGTGAAGATTAACAATCTTTGGACAACACCCACCAGTGGGCATCGAACCCAGAAAGCACAACTACCTTCCAGTAGCTGCCATAACTAGTACGCCTTAACCCACTACACCATCAGACCCTACAAAAGAAGTAGAGACTTCGAGATATATATACACCTCAAATATCTCCACTTCCCGAGGGCACTAGACAAGTGAGAGGTTACTCTGCGTTTTTCATCAAGCCACTGTTAATGTGAGAGAACTCGTGTCCATGCTATAAGCCTATACTTGCATAAACCACAAGTGAAGATTAACAATCTTTGGACAACACCCACCAGTGGGCCTCGAACCCAGAAAGCACAACTACCTTCCAGTAGCTGCCATAACTAGTACGCCTTAACCCACTACACCATCAGACCCTACAAAAGAAGTAGAGACTTCGAGATATATATACACCTCAAATATCTCCACTTCCCGAGGGCACTAGACAAGTGAGAGGTTACTCTGCGTTTTTCATCAAGCCACTCTTAATGTGAGAGAACTCGTGTCCATGCTATAAGCCTATACTTGCATATACCACAAGTGAAGATTAACAATCTTTGGACAACACCACCAGTGGGCCTCGATCCCAGAAAGCACAACTACCTTCCAGTAGCTGCCATAACTAGTACGCCTTAACCCACTACACCATCAGACCCTACAAAAGAAGTAGAGACTTCGAGATATATATACACCTCAAATATCTCCACTTCCCGAGGGCACTAGACAAGTGAGAGGTTACTCTGCGTTTTTCATCACGCCACTGTTAATGTGAGCGAACTCGTGTCCATGCTATAAGCCTATACTTGCATAAACCACAAGTGAAGATTAATAATCTTTGGACAACACCCACCAGTGGGCCTCGAACCCAGAAAGCACAACTACCTTCCAGTAGCTGCCATAAATAGTACGCCTTAACCCACTACACCATCAGACCCTACAAAAGAAGTAGAGACTTTGAGATATATATACACACCTCAAATATCTCCACTTCCCGAGGGCACTAGACAAGTGAGAGGTTACTCTGCGTTTTTCATCAAGCCACTGTTAATGTGAGAGAACTCTTGTCCATGCTATAAGCCTATACTTACATAAACCAAAAGTGAAGATTAACAATCTTTGGACAACACCCACCAGTGGGCCTCGAACCCAGAAAGCACAACTACCTTCCAGTAGCTGCCATAACTAGTACGCCATAACCCACTACACCATCAGACCCTACAAAAGAAGTAGAGACTTCGAGATATATATACACCTCAAATATCTCCACTTCCCGAGGGCACTAGACAAGTGAGAGGTTACTCTGCGTTTTTCATCAAGCCACTCTTAATGTGAGAGAACTCGTGTCCATGCTATAAGCCTATACTTGCATAAACCACAAGTGAAGATTAACAATCTTTGGACAACACCACCAGTGGGCCTCGAACCCAGAAAGCACAACTACATTCCAGTAGCTGCCATAACTAGTACGCCTTAACCCACTACACCATCAGACCCTACAAAAGAAGTAGAGACTTCGAGATATATATACACCTCAAATATCTCCATTTCCAGAGGGCACTAGACAAGTGAGAGGTTACTCTGCGTTTTTCATCAAGCCACTGTTAATGTGAGAGAACTCTTGTCCATGCTATAAGCCTATACTTGCATAAACCACAAGTGAAGATTAACAATCTTTGGACAACACCCACCAGTGGGCATCGAACCCAGAAAGCACAACTACCTTCCAGTAGCTGCCATAACTAGTACGCCTTAACCCACTACACCATCAGACCCTACAAAAGAAGTAGAGACTTCGAGATATATATACACCTCAAATATCTCCACTTCCAGAGGGCACTAGACAAGTGAGAGGTTACTCTGCGTTTTTCATCAAGCCACTGTTAATGTGAGAGAACTCGTGTCCATGCTATAAGCCTATACTTGCATAAACCACAAGTGAAGATTAACAATCTTTGGACAACACCCACCAGTGGGCCTCGAACCCAGAAAGCACAACTACCTTCCAGTAGCTGCCATAACTAGTACGCCTTAACCCACTACACCATCAGACCCTAAAAAAGAAGCAGAGACTTCGAGATATATATACACCTCAAATATCTCCACTTCCCGAGGGCACTAGACAAGTGAGAGGTTACTCTGCGTTTTTCATCAAGCCACTGTTAATGTGAGAGAACTCGTGTCCATGCTATAAGCCAATACTTGCATAAACCACAAGTGAAGATTAACAATCTTTGGACAACACCCACCAGTGGGCCTCGAACCCAGAAAGCACAACTACCTTCTAGTAGCTGCCATAACTAGCACGCCTTAACCCACTACACCATCAGACCCTAAAAAAGAAGTAGAGACTTCGAGATATATATACACCTCAAATATCTCCACTTCCCGAGGGCACTAGACAAGTGAGAGGTTACTCTGCGTTTTTCATCACGCCACTGTTAATGTGAGCGAACTCGTGTCCATGCTATAAGCCTATACTTGCATAAACCACAAGTGAAGATTAATAATCTTTGGACAACACCCACCAGTGGGCCTCGAACCCAGAAAGCACAACTACCTTCCAGTAGCTGCCATAACTAGTACGCCATAACCCAATACACCATCAGACCCTACAAAAGAAGTAGAGACTTCGAGATATATATACACCTCAAATATCTCCACTTCCCGAGGGCACTAGACAAGTGAGAGGTTACTCTGCGTTTTTCATCAAGCCACTGTTAATGTGAGAGAACTCGTGTCCATGCTATAAGCCTATACTTACATAAACCACAAGTGAAGATTAACAATCTTTGGACAACACCCACCAGTGGGCCTCAAACCCAGAAAGCACAACTACCTTCCAGTAGCTGCCATAACTACTACGCCTTAACCCACTACACGATCAGACCCTAAAAAAGAAGTAGAGACTTCGAAATATATATACACCTCAAATATCTCCACTTCCCGAGGGCACTAGACAAGTGAGAGGTTACTCTGCGTTTTTCATCAAGCCACTCTTAATGTGAGAGAACTCGTGTCCATGCTATAAGCCTATACTTGCATATACCACAAGTGAAGATTAACAATCTTTGGACAACACCACCAGTGGGCCTCGAACCCAGAAAGCACAACTACCTTCCAGTAGCTGCCATAACTAGTACGCCTTAACCCACTACACCATCAGACCCTACAAAAGAAGTAGAGACTTCGAGATATATATACACCTCAAATATCTCCACTTCCCGAGGGCACTAGACAAGTGAGAGGTTACTCTGCGTTTTTCATCAAGCCACTGTTAATGTGAGAGAACTCGTGTCCATGCTATAAGCCTATACTTGCATAAACCACAAGTGAAGATTAACAATCTTTGGACAACACCCACCAGTGGGCCTCGAACCCAGAAAGCACAACTACCTTCCAGTAGCTGCCATAACTAGTACGCCTTAACCCACTACACCATCAGACCCTACAAAAGAAGTAGAGACTTCGAGATATATATACACCTCAAATATCTCCACTTCCCGAGGGCACTAGACAAGTGAGAGGTTACTCTGCGTTTTTCATCAAGCCACTCTTAATGTGAGAGAACTCGTGTCCATGCTATAAGCCTATACTTGCATATACCACAAGTGAAGATTAACAATCTTTGGACAACACCACCAGTGGGCCTCGAACCCAGAAAGCACAACTACCTTCCAGTAGCTGCCATAACTAGTACGCCTTAACCCACTACACCATCAGACCCTACAAAAGAAGTAGAGACTTCGAGATATATATACACCTCAAATATCTCCACTTCCCGAGGGCACTAGACAAGTGAGAGGTTACTCTGCGTTTTTCATCAAGCCACTGTTAATGTGAGAGAACTCGTGTCCATGCTATAAGCCTATACTTGCATAAACCACAAGTGAAGATTAACAATCTTTGGACAACACCCACCAGTGGGCCTCGAACCCAGAAAGCACAACTACCTTCCAGTAGCTGCCATAACTAGTACGCCTTAACCCACTACACCATCAGACCCTACAAAAGAAGTAGAGACTTCGAGATATATATACACCTCAAATATCTCCACTTCCCGAGGGCACTAGACAAGTGAGAGGTTACTCTGCGTTTTTCATCAAGTCACTCTTAATGTGAGAGAACTCGTGTCCATGCTATAAGCCTATACTTGCATATACCACAAGTGAAGATTAACAATCTTTGGACAACACCCACCAGTGGGCCTCGAACCCAGAAAGCACAACTACCTTCCAGTAGCTGCCATAACTAGTACGCCTTAACCCACTACACCATCAGACCCTACAAAAGAAGTAGAGACTTCGAGATATATATACACCTCAAATATCTCCACTTCCCGAGGGCACTAGACAAGTGAGAGGTTACTCTGCGTTTTTCATCAAGCCACTCTTAATGTGAGAGAACTCGTGTCCATGCTATAAGCCTATACTTGCATAAACCACAAGTGAAGATTAACAATCTTTGGACAACACCACCAGTGGGCCTCGAACCCAGAAAGCACAACTACCTTCCAGTAGCTGCCATAACTAGTACGCCTTAACCCACTACACCATCAGACCCTACAAAAGAAGTAGAGACTTCGAGATATATATACACACCTCAAATATCTCCACTTCCTGAGGGCACTAGACAAGTGAGAGGTTACTCTGCGTTTTTCATCAAGCCACTGTTAATGTGAGAGAACTCTTGTCCATGCTATAAGCCTATACTTGCATAAACCACAAGTGAAGATTAACAATCTTTGGACAACACCCACCAGTGGGCCTCGAACCCAGAAAGCACAACTACCTTCCAGTAGCTGCCATAACTAGTACGCCATAACCCACTACACCATCAGACCCTACAAAAGAAGTAGAGACTTCGAGATATATATACACCTCAAATATCTCCACTTCCCGAGGGCACTAGACAAGTGAGAGGTTACTCTGCGTTTTTCATCAAGCCACTCTTAATGTGAGAGAACTCGTGTCCATGCTATAAGCCTATACTTGCATAAACCACAAGTGAAGATTAACAATCTTTGGACAACACCACCAGTGGGCCTCGAACCCAGAAAGCACAACTACATTCCAGTAGCTGCCATAACTAGTACGCCTTAACCCACTACACCATCAGACCCTACAAAAATAAGTAGAGACTTCGAGATATATATACACACCTCAAATATCTCCACTTCCCGAGGGCACTAGACAAGTGAGAGGTTACTCTGCGTTTTTCATCAAGCCACTGTTAATGTGAGAGAACTCTTGTCCATGCTATAAGCCTATACTTGCATAAACCAAAAGTGAAGATTAACAATCTTTGGACAACACCCACCAGTGGGCCTCGAACCCAGAAAGCACAACTACCTTCCAGTAGCTGCCATAACTAGTACGCCATAACCCACTACACCATCAGACCCTACAAAAGAAGTAGAGACTTCGAGATATATATACACCTCAAATATCTCCACTTCCCGAGGGCACTAGACAAGTGAGAGGTTACTCTGCGTTTTTCATCAAGCCACTCTTAATGTGAGAGAACTCGTGTCCATGCTATAAGCCTATACTTGCATAAACCACAAGTGAAGATTAACAATCTTTGGACAACACCCACCAGTGGGCCTCGAACCCAGAAAGCACAACTACCTTCCAGTAGCTGCCATAACTAGTACGCCTTAACCCACTACACCATCAGACCCTACAAAAGAAGTAGAGACTTCGAGATATATATACACCTCAAATATCTCCACTTTCCAGAGGGCACTAGACAAGTGAGAGGTTACTCTGCGTTTTTCATCAAGCCACTGTTAATGTGAGAGAACTCTTGTCCATGCTATAAGCCTATACTTGCATAAACCACAAGTGAAGATTAACAATCTTTGGACAACACCCACCAGTGGGCATCGAACCCAGAAAGCACAACTACCTTCCAGTAGCTGCCATAACTAGTACGCCTTAACCCACTACACCATCAGACCCTACAAAAGAAGTAGAGACTTCGAGATATATATACACCTCAAATATCTCCACTTCCCGAGGGCACTAGACAAGTGAGAGGTTACTCTGCGTTTTTCATCAAGCCACTGTTAATGTGAGAGAACTCGTGTCCATGCTATAAGCCTATACTTGCATAAACCACAAGTGAAGATTAACAATCTTTGGACAACACCCACCAGTGGGCCTCAAACCCAGAAAGCACAACTACCTTCCAGTAGCTGCCATAACTAGTACGCCTTAACCCACTACACCATCAGACCCTAAAAAAGAAGTAGAGACTTCGAAATATATATACACCTCAAATATCTCCACTTCCCGAGGGCACTAGACAAGTGAGAGGTTACTCTGCGTTTTTCATCAAGCCACTCTTAATGTGAGAGAACTCGTGTCCATGCTATAAGCCTATACTTGCATATACCACAAGTGAAGATTAACAATCTTTGGACAACACCACCAGTGGGCCTCGAACCCAGAAAGCACAACTACCTTCCAGTAGCTGCCATAAATAGTACGCCTTAACCCACTACACCATCAGACCCTACAAAAGAAGTAGAGACTTCAAGATATATATACACACCTCAAATATCTCCACTTCCCGAGGGCACTAGACAAGTGAGAGGTTACTCTGCGTTTTTCATCAAGCCACTGTTAATGTGAGAGAACTCGTGTCCATGCTATAAGCCTATACTTGCATAAACCACAAGTGAAGATTAACAATCTTTGGACAACACCCACCAGTGGGCATCGAACCCAGAAAGCACAACTACCTTCCAGTAGCTGCCATAACTAGTACGCCTTAACCCACTACACCATCAGACCCTACAAAAGAAGTAGAGACTTCGAGATATATACACCTCAAATATCTCCACTTCCCGAGGGCACTAGACAAGTGAGAGGTTACTCTGCGTTTTTCATCAAGCCACTGTTAATGTGAGAGAACTCGTGTCCATGCTATAAGCCTATACTTGCATAAACCACAAGTGAAGATTAACAATCTTTGGACAACACCCACCAGTGGGCCTCGAACCCAGAAAGCACAACTACCTTCCAGTAGCTGCCATAACTAGTACGCCTTAACCCACTACACCATCAGACCCTACAAATAAGTAGAGACTTCGAGATATATATACACCTCAAATATCTCCACTTCCCGAGGGCACTAGACAAGTGAGAGGTTACTCTGCGTTTTTCATCAAGCCACTCTTAATGTGAGAGAACTCGTGTCCATGCTATAAGCCTATACTTGCATATACCACAAGTGAAGATTAACAATCTTTGGACAACACCCACCAGTGGGCCTCGAACCCAGAAAGCACAACTACCTTCCAGTAGCTGCCATAACTAGTACGCCTTAACCCACTACACCATCAGACCCTACAAAAGAAGTAGAGACTTCGAGATATATATACACCTCAAATATCTCCACTTCCCGAGGGCACTAGACAAGTGAGAGGTTACTCTGCGTTTTTCATCAAGCCACTGTTAATGTGAGAGAACTCGTGTCCATGCTATAAGCCTATACTTGCATAAACCACAAGTGAAGATTAACAATCTTTGGACAACACCCACCAGTGGGCCTCGAACCCAGAAAGCACAACTACCTTCCAGTAGCTGCCATAACTAGTACGCCTTAACCCACTACACCATCAGACCCTAAAAAAGAAGTAGAGACTTCGAGATATATATACACCTCAAATATCTCCACTTCCCGAGGGCACTAGACAAGTGAGAGGTTACTCTGCGTTTTTCATCAAGCCACTGTTAATGTGAGAGAACTCGTGTCCATGCTATAAGCCTATACTTGCATAAACCACAAGTGAAGATTAACAATCTTTGGACAACACCCACCAGTGGGCCTCGAACCCAGAAAGCACAACTACCTTCCAGTAGCTGCCATAACTAGTACGCCTTAACCCACTACACCATCAGACCCTACAAAAGAAGTAGAGACTTCGAGATATATATACACCTCAAATATCTCCACTTCCCGAGGGCACTAGACAAGTGAGAGGTTACTCTGCGTTTTTCATCAAGCCACTGTTAATGTGAGAGAACTCTGTGTCCATGCTATAAGCCTATACTTGCATAAACCACAAGTGAAGATTAACAATCTTTGGACAACACCCACCAGTGGGCCTCGAACCCAGAAAGCACAACTACCTTCCAGTAGCTGCCATAACTAGTACGCCTTAACCCACTACACCATCAGACCCTACAAAAGAAGTAGAGACTTCGAGATATATATACACCTCAAATATCTCCACTTCCCGAGGGCACTAGACAAGTGAGAGGTTACTCTGCGTTTTTCATCAAGCCACTGTTAATGTGAGAGAACTCGTGTCCATGCTATAAGCCTATACTTGCATAAACCACAAGTGAAGATTAACAATCTTTGGACAACACCCACCAGTGGGCCTCGAACCCAGAAAGCACAACTACCTTCCAGTAGCTGCCATAACTAGTACGCCTTAACCCACTACACCATCAGACCCTACAAAAGAAGTAGAGACTTCGAGATATATATACACCTCAAATATCTCCACTTCCCGAGGGCACTAGACAAGTGAGAGGTTACTCTGCGTTTTTCATCAAGCCACTGTTAATGTGAGAGAACTCGTGTCCATGCTATAAGCCTATACTTGCATAAACCACAAGTGAAGATTAACAATCTTTGGACAACACCCACCAGTGGGCCTCGAACCCAGAAAGCACAACTACCTTCCAGTAGCTGCCATAACTAGTACGCCTTAACCCACTACACCATCAGACCCTACAAAAGAAGTAGAGACTTCGAGATATATATACACCTCAAATATCTCCACTTCCCGAGGGCACTAGACAAGTGAGAGGTTACTCTGCGTTTTTCATCAAGCCACTGTTAATGTGAGAGAACTCGTGTCCATGCTATAAGCCTATACTTGCATAAACCACAAGTGAAGATTAACAATCTTTGGACAACACCCACCAGTGGGCCTCGAACCCAGAAAGCACAACTACCTTCCAGTAGCTGCCATAACTAGTACGCCTTAACCCACTACACCATCAGACCCTACAAAAGAAGTAGAGACTTCGAGATATATATACACCTCAAATATCTCCACTTCCCGAGGGCACTAGACAAGTGAGAGGTTACTCTGCGTTTTTCATCAAGCCACTGTTAATGTGAGAGAACTCGTGTCCATGCTATAAGCCTATACTTGCATAAACCACAAGTGAAGATTAACAATCTTTGGACAACACCCACCAGTGGGCCTCGAACCCAGAAAGCACAACTACCTTCCAGTAGCTGCCATAACTAGTACGCCTTAACCCACTACACCATCAGACCCTACAAAAGAAGTAGAGACTTCGAGATATATATACACCTCAAATATCTCCACTTCCAGAGGGCACTAGACAAGTGAGAGGTTACTCTGCGTTTTTCATCAAGCCACTGTTAATGTGAGAGAACTCTTGTCCATGCTATAAGCCTATACTTGCATAAACCACAAGTGAAGATTAACAATCTTTGGACAACACCCACCAGTGGGCCTCGAACCCAGAAAGCACAACTACCTTCCAGTAGCTGCCATAACTAGTACGCCTTAACCCACTACACCATCAGACCCTACAAAAGAAGTAGAGACTTCGAGATATATATACACCTCAAATATCTCCACTTCCCGAGGGCACTAGACAAGTGAGAGGTTACTCTGCGTTTTTCATCAAGCCACTGTTAATGTGAGAGAACTCGTGTCCATGCTATAAGCCTATACTTGCATAAACCACAAGTGAAGATTAACAATCTTTGGACAACACCCACCAGTGGGCCTCGAACCCAGAAAGCACAACTACCTTCCAGTAGCTGCCATAACTAGTACGCCTTAACCCACTACACCATCAGACCCTACAAAAGAAGTAGAGACTTCGAGATATATATACACCTCAAATATCTCCACTTCCCGAGGGCACTAGACAAGTGAGAGGTTACTCTGCGTTTTTCATCAAGCCACTCTTAATGTGAGAGAACTCGTGTCCATGCTATAAGCCTATACTTGCATAAACCACAAGTGAAGATTAACAATCTTTGGACAACACCCACCAGTGGGCCTCGAACCCAGAAAGCACAACTACCTTCCAGTAGCTGCCATAACTAGTACGCCTTAACCCACTACACCATCAGACCCTACAAAAGAAGTAGAGACTTCGAGATATATATACACCTCAAATATCTCCACTTCCCGAGGGCACTAGACAAGTGAGAGGTTACTCTGCGTTTTTCATCAAGCCACTCGTTAATGTGAGAGAACTCGTGTCCATGCTATAAGCCTATACTTGCATAAACCACAAGTGAAGATTAACAATCTTTGGACAACACCCACCAGTGGGCCTCGAACCCAGAAAGCACAACTACCTTCCAGTAGCTGCCATAACTAGTACGCCTTAACCCACTACACCATCAGACCCTACAAAAGAAGTAGAGACTTCGAGATATATATACACCTCAAATATCTCCACTTCCCGAGGGCACTAGACAAGTGAGAGGTTACTCTGCGTTTTTCATCAAGCCACTGTTAATGTGAGAGAACTCGTGTCCATGCTATAAGCCTATACTTGCATAAACCACAAGTGAAGATTAACAATCTTTGGACAACACCCACCAGTGGGCCTCGAACCCAGAAAGCACAACTACCTTCCAGTAGCTGCCATAACTAGTACGCCTTAACCCACTACACCATCAGACCCTACAAAAGAAGTAGAGACTTCGAGATATATATACACCTCAAATATCTCCACTTCCCGAGGGCACTAGACAAGTGAGAGGTTACTCTGCGTTTTTCATCAAGCCACTGTTAATGTGAGAGAACTCGTGTCCATGCTATAAGCCTATACTTGCATAAACCACAAGTGAAGATTAACAATCTTTGGACAACACCCACCAGTGGGCCTCGAACCCAGAAAGCACAACTACCTTCCAGTAGCTGCCATAACTAGTACGCCATTAACCCACTACACCATCAGACCCTACAAAAGAAGTAGAGACTTCGAGATATATATACACCTCAAATATCTCCACTTCCCGAGGGCACTAGACAAGTGAGAGGTTACTCTGCGTTTTTCATCAAGCCACTGTTAATGTGAGAGAACTCGTGTCCATGCTATAAGCCTATACTTGCATAAACCACAAGTGAAGATTAACAATCTTTGGACAACACCCACCAGTGGGCCTCGAACCCAGAAAGCACAACTACCTTCCAGTAGCTGCCATAACTAGTACGCCTTAACCCACTACACCATCAGACCCTACAAAAGAAGTAGAGACTTCGAGATATATATACACCTCAAATATCTCCACTTCCCGAGGGCACTAGACAAGTGAGAGGTTACTCTGCGTTTTTCATCAAGCCACTGTTAATGTGAGAGAACTCGTGTCCATGCTATAAGCCTATACTTGCATAAACCACAAGTGAAGATTAACAATCTTTGGACAACACCCACCAGTGGGCCTCGAACCCAGAAAGCACAACTACCTTCCAGTAGCTGCCATAACTAGTACGCCTTAACCCACTACACCATCAGACCCTACAAAAGAAGTAGAGACTTCGAGATATATATACACCTCAAATATCTCCACTTCCCGAGGGCACTAGACAAGTGAGAGGTTACTCTGCGTTTTTCATCAAGCCACTGTTAATGTGAGAGAACTCGTGTCCATGCTATAAGCCTATACTTGCATAAACCACAAGTGAAGATTAACAATCTTTGGACAACACCCACCAGTGGGCCTCGAACCCAGAAAGCACAACTACCTTCCAGTAGCTGCCATAACTAGTACGCCTTAACCCACTACACCATCAGACCCTACAAAAGAAGTAGAGACTTCGAGATATATATACACCTCAAATATCTCCACTTCCCGAGGGCACTAGACAAGTGAGAGGTTACTCTGCGTTTTTCATCAAGCCACTGTTAATGTGAGAGAACTCGTGTCCATGCTATAAGCCTATACTTGCATAAACCACAAGTGAAGATTAACAATCTTTGGACAACACCCACCAGTGGGCCTCGAACCCAGAAAGCACAACTACCTTCCAGTAGCTGCCATAACTAGTACGCCTTAACCCACTACACCATCAGACCCTACAAAAGAAGTAGAGACTTCGAGATATATATACACCTCAAATATCTCCACTTCCCGAGGGCACTAGACAAGTGAGAGGTTACTCTGCGTTTTTCATCAAGCCACTGTTAATGTGAGAGAACTCGTGTCCATGCTATAAGCCTATACTTGCATAAACCACAAGTGAAGATTAACAATCTTTGGACAACACCCACCAGTGGGCATCGAACCCAGAAAGCACAACTACCTTCCAGTAGCTGCCATAACTAGTACGCCTTAACCCACTACACCATCAGACCCTACAAAAGAAGTAGAGACTTCGAGATATATATACACCTCAAATATCTCCACTTCCCGAGGGCACTAGACAAGTGAGAGGTTACTCTGCGTTTTTCATCAAGCCACTGTTAATGTGAGAGAACTCGTGTCCATGCTATAAGCCTATACTTGCATAAACCACAAGTGAAGATTAACAATCTTTGGACAACACCCACCAGTGGGCCTCGAACCCAGAAAGCACAACTACCTTCCAGTAGCTGCCATAACTAGTACGCCTTAACCCACTACACCATCAGACCCTACAAAAGAAGTAGAGACTTCGAGATATATATACACCTCAAATATCTCCACTTCCCGAGGGCACTAGACAAGTGAGAGGTTACTCTGCGTTTTTCATCAAGCCACTGTTAATGTGAGAGAACTCGTGTCCATGCTATAAGCCTATACTTGCATAAACCACAAGTGAAGATTAACAATCTTTGGACAACACCCACCAGTGGGCCTCGAACCCAGAAAGCACAACTACCTTCCAGTAGCTGCCATAACTAGTACGCCTTAACCCACTACACCATCAGACCCTAAAAAAGAAGTAGAGACTTCGAGATATATATACACCTCAAATATCTCCACTTCCCGAGGGCACTAGACAAGTGAGAGGTTACTCTGCGTTTTTCATCAAGCCACTGTTAATGTGAGAGAACTCGTGTCCATGCTATAAGCCTATACTTGCATAAACCACAAGTGAAGATTAACAATCTTTGGACAACACCCACCAGTGGGCCTCGAACCCAGAAAGCACAACTACCTTCCAGTAGCTGCCATAACTAGTACGCCTTAACCCACTACACCATCAGACCCTACAAAAGAAGTAGAGACTTCGAGATATATATACACCTCAAATATCTCCACTTCCCGAGGGCACTAGACAAGTGAGAGGTTACTCTGCGTTTTTCATCAAGCCACTCTTAATGTGAGAGAACTCGTGTCCATGCTATAAGCCTATACTTGCATAAACCACAAGTGAAGATTAACAATCTTTGGACAACACCCACCAGTGGGCCTCGAACCCAGAAAGCACAACTACCTTCCAGTAGCTGCCATAACTAGTACGCCTTAACCCACTACACCATCAGACCCTACAAAAGAAGTAGAGACTTCGAGATATATATACACCTCAAATATCTCCACTTCCAGAGGGCACTAGACAAGTGAGAGGTTACTCTGCGTTTTTCATCAAGCCACTGTTAATGTGAGAGAACTCTTGTCCATGCTATAAGCCTATACTTGCATAAACCACAAGTGAAGATTAACAATCTTTGGACAACACCCACCAGTGGGCCTCGAACCCAGAAAGCACAACTACCTTCCAGTAGCTGCCATAACTAGTACGCCTTAACCCACTACACCATCAGACCCTACAAAAGAAGTAGAGACTTCGAGATATATATACACCTCAAATATCTCCACTTCCCGAGGGCACTAGACAAGTGAGAGGTTACTCTGCGTTTTTCATCAAGCCACTGTTAATGTGAGAGAACTCGTGTCCATGCTATAAGCCTATACTTGCATAAACCACAAGTGAAGATTAACAATCTTTGGACAACACCCACCAGTGGGCCTCGAACCCAGAAAGCACAACTACCTTCCAGTAGCTGCCATAACTAGTACGCCTTAACCCACTACACCATCAGACCCTACAAAAGAAGTAGAGACTTCGAGATATATATACACCTCAAATATCTCCACTTCCCGAGGGCACTAGACAAGTGAGAGGTTACTCTGCGTTTTTCATCAAGCCACTGTTAATGTGAGAGAACTCGTGTCCATGCTATAAGCCTATACTTGCATAAACCACAAGTGAAGATTAACAATCTTTGGACAACACCCACCAGTGGGCCTCGAACCCAGAAAGCACAACTACCTTCCAGTAGCTGCCATAACTAGTACGCCATTAACCCACTACACCATCAGACCCTACAAAAGAAGTAGAGACTTCGAGATATATATACACCTCAAATATCTCCACTTCCCGAGGGCACTAGACAAGTGAGAGGTTACTCTGCGTTTTTCATCAAGCCACTGTTAATGTGAGAGAACTCTTGTCCATGCTATAAGCCTATACTTGCATAAACCACAAGTGAAGATTAACAATCTTTGGACAACACCCACCAGTGGGCATCGAACCCAGAAAGCACAACTACCTTCCAGTAGCTGCCATAACTAGTACGCCTTAACCCACTACACCATCAGACCCTACAAAAGAAGTAGAGACTTCGAGATATATATACACCTCAAATATCTCCACTTCCCGAGGGCACTAGACAAGTGAGAGGTTACTCTGCGTTTTTCATCAAGCCACTGTTAATGTGAGAGAACTCGTGTCCATGCTATAAGCCTATACTTGCATAAACCACAAGTGAAGATTAACAATCTTTGGACAACACCCACCAGTGGGCCTCGAACCCAGAAAGCACAACTACCTTCCAGTAGCTGCCATAACTAGTACGCCTTAACCCACTACACCATCAGACCCTACAAAAGAAGTAGAGACTTCGAGATATATATACACCTCAAATATCTCCACTTCCCGAGGGCACTAGACAAGTGAGAGGTTACTCTGCGTTTTTCATCAAGCCACTGTTAATGTGAGAGAACTCGTGTCCATGCTATAAGCCTAATACTTGCATAAACCACAAGTGAAGATTAACAATCTTTGGACAACACCCACCAGTGGGCCTCGAACCCAGAAAGCACAACTACCTTCTAGTAGCTGCCATAACTAGCACGCCTTAACCCACTACACCATCAGACCCTAAAAAAGAAGTAGAGACTTCGAGATATATATACACCTCAAATATCTCCACTTCCCGAGGGCACTAGACAAGTGAGAGGTTACTCTGCGTTTTTCATCAAGCCACTGTTAATGTGAGAGAACTCGTGTCCATGCTATAAGCCTATACTTGCATAAACCACAAGTGAAGATTAACAATCTTTGGACAACACCCACCAGTGGGCCTCGAACCCAGAAAGCACAACTACCTTCCAGTAGCTGCCATAACTAGTACGCCTTAACCCACTACACCATCAGACCCTACAAAAGAAGTAGAGACTTCGAGATATATATACACCTCAAATATCTCCACTTCCGAGGGCACTAGACAAGTGAGAGGTTACTCTGCGTTTTTCATCAAGCCACTGTTAATGTGAGAGAACTCGTGTCCATGCTATAAGCCTATACTTGCATAAACCACAAGTGAAGATTAACAATCTTTGGACAACACCCACCAGTGGGCCTCGAACCCAGAAAGCACAACTACCTTCCAGTAGCTGCCATAACTAGCTAGCCTTAACCCACTACACCATCAGACCCTACAAAAGAAGTAGAGACTTCGAGATATATATACACCTCAAATATCTCCACTTTCCCGAGGGCACTAGACAAGTGAGAGGTTACTCTGCGTTTTTCATCAAGCCACTGTTAATGTGAGAGAACTCGTGTCCATGCTATAAGCCTATACTTGCATAAACCACAAGTGAAGATTAACAATCTTTGGACAACACCCACCAGTGGGCCTCGAACCCAGAAAGCACAACTACCTTCCAGTAGCTGCCATAACTAGTACGCCTTAACCCACTACACCATCAGACCCTACAAAAGAAGTAGAGACTTCGAGATATATATACACCTCAAATATCTCCACTTCCCGAGGGCACTAGACAAGTGAGAGGTTACTCTGCGTTTTTCATCAAGCCACTGTTAATGTGAGAGAACTCGTGTCCATGCTATAAGCCTATACTTGCATAAACCACAAGTGAAGATTAACAATCTTTGGACAACACCCACCAGTGGGCCTCGAACCCAGAAAGCACAACTACCTTCCAGTAGCTGCCATAACTAGTACGCCTTAACCCACTACACCATCAGACCCTAAAAAAGAAGTAGAGACTTCGAGATATATATACACCTCAAATATCTCCACTTCCCGAGGGCACTAGACAAGTGAGAGGTTACTCTGCGTTTTTCATCAAGCCACTCTTAATGTGAGAGAACTCGTGTCCATGCTATAAGCCTATACTTGCATAAACCACAAGTGAAGATTAACAATCTTTGGACAACACCCACCAGTGGGCCTCGAACCCAGAAAGCACAACTACCTTCCAGTAGCTGCCATAACTAGTACGCCTTAACCCACTACACCATCAGACCCTACAAAAGAAGTAGAGACTTCGAGATATATATACACCTCAAATATCTCCACTTCCCGAGGGCACTAGACAAGTGAGAGGTTACTCTGCGTTTTTCATCAAGCCACTGCTTAATGTGAGAGAACTCGTGTCCATGCTATAAGCCTATACTTGCATAAACCACAAGTGAAGATTAACAATCTTTGGACAACACCCACCAGTGGGCCTCGAACCCAGAAAGCACAACTACCTTCCAGTAGCTGCCATAACTAGTACGCCTTAACCCACTACACCATCAGACCCTACAAAAGAAGTAGAGACTTCGAGATATATATACACCTCAAATATCTCCACTTCCCGAGGGCACTAGACAAGTGAGAGGTTACTCTGCGTTTTTCATCAAGCCACTGTTAATGTGAGAGAACTCGTGTCCATGCTATAAGCCTATACTTGCATAAACCACAAGTGAAGATTAACAATCTTTGGACAACACCCACCAGTGGGCCTCGAACCCAGAAAGCACAACTACCTTCCAGTAGCTGCCATAACTAGTACGCCTTAACCCACTACACCATCAGACCCTACAAAAGAAGTAGAGACTTCGAGATATATATACACCTCAAATATCTCCACTTCCCGAGGGCACTAGACAAGTGAGAGGTTACTCTGCGTTTTTCATCAAGCCACTGTTAATGTGAGAGAACTCGTGTCCATGCTATAAGCCTATACTTGCATAAACCACAAGTGAAGATTAACAATCTTTGGACAACACCCACCAGTGGGCCTCGAACCCAGAAAGCACAACTACCTTCCAGTAGCTGCCATAACTAGTACGCCATAACCCACTACACCATCAGACCCTACAAAAGAAGTAGAGACTTCGAGATATATATACACCTCAAATATCTCCACTTCCCGAGGGCACTAGACAAGTGAGAGGTTACTCTGCGTTTTTCATCAAGCCACTGTTAATGTGAGAGAACTCGTGTCCATGCTATAAGCCTATACTTGCATAAACCACAAGTGAAGATTAACAATCTTTGGACAACACCCACCAGTGGGCCTCGAACCCAGAAAGCACAACTACCTTCCAGTAGCTGCCATAACTAGTACGCCTTAACCCACTACACCATCAGACCCTAAAAAAGAAGTAGAGACTTCGAGATATATATACACCTCAAATATCTCCACTTCCCGAGGGCACTAGACAAGTGAGAGGTTACTCTGCGTTTTTCATCAAGCCACTGTTAATGTGAGAGAACTCGTGTCCATGCTATAAGCCTATACTTGCATAAACCACAAGTGAAGATTAACAATCTTTGGACAACACCCACCAGTGGGCCTCGAACCCAGAAAGCACAACTACCTTCCAGTAGCTGCCATAACTAGTACGCCATAACCCACTACACCATCAGACCCTACAAAAGAAGTAGAGACTTCGAGATATATATACACCTCAAATATCTCCACTTCCCGAGGGCACTAGACAAGTGAGAGGTTACTCTGCGTTTTTCATCAAGCCACTGTTAATGTGAGAGAACTCGTGTCCATGCTATAAGCCTATACTTGCATAAACCACAAGTGAAGATTAACAATCTTTGGACAACACCCACCAGTGGGCCTCGAACCCAGAAAGCACAACTACCTTCCAGTAGCTGCCATAACTAGTACGCCTTAACCCACTACACCATCAGACCCTACAAAAGAAGTAGAGACTTCGAGATATATATACACCTCAAATATCTCCACTTCCCGAGGGCACTAGACAAGTGAGAGGTTACTCTGCGTTTTTCATCAAGCCACTGTTAATGTGAGAGAACTCGTGTCCATGCTATAAGCCTATACTTGCATAAACCACAAGTGAAGATTAACAATCTTTGGACAACACCCACCAGTGGGCCTCGAACCCAGAAAGCACAACTACCTTCCAGTAGCTGCCATAACTAGTACGCCTTAACCCACTACACCATCAGACCCTACAAAAGAAGTAGAGACTTCGAGATATATATACACCTCAAATATCTCCACTTCCCGAGGGCACTAGACAAGTGAGAGGTTACTCTGCGTTTTTCATCAAGCCACTGTTAATGTGAGAGAACTCGTGTCCATGCTATAAGCCTATACTTGCATAAACCACAAGTGAAGATTAACAATCTTTGGACAACACCCACCAGTGGGCCTCGAACCCAGAAAGCACAACTACCTTCCAGTAGCTGCCATAACTAGTACGCCTTAACCCACTACACCATCAGACCCTAAAAAAGAAGTAGAGACTTCGAGATATATATACACCTCAAATATCTCCACTTCCCGAGGGCACTAGACAAGTGAGAGGTTACTCTGCGTTTTTCATCACGCCACTGTTAATGTGAGAGAACTCGTGTCCATGCTATAAGCCTATACTTGCATAAACCACAAGTGAAGATTAATAATCTTTGGACAACACCCACCAGTGGGCCTCGAACCCAGAAAGCACAACTACCTTCCAGTAGCTGCCATAACTAGTACGCCTTAACCCACTACACCATCAGACCCTACAAAAGAAGTAGAGACTTCGAGATATATATACACCTCAAATATCTCCACTTCCCGAGGGCACTAGACAAGTGAGAGGTTACTCTGCGTTTTTCATCAAGCCACTGTTAATGTGAGAGAACTCGTGTCCATGCTATAAGCCTATACTTGCATAAACCACAAGTGAAGATTAACAATCTTTGGACAACACCCACCAGTGGGCCTCGAACCCAGAAAGCACAACTACCTTCCAGTAGCTGCCATAACTAGTACGCCTTAACCCACTACACCATCAGACCCTAAAAAAGAAGTAGAGACTTCGAGATATATATACACCTCAAATATCTCCACTTCCCGAGGGCACTAGACAAGTGAGAGGTTACTCTGCGTTTTCATCAAGCCACTCTTAATGTGAGAGAACTCGTGTCCATGCTATAAGCCTATACTTGCATAACCACAAGTGAAGATTAACAATCTTTGGACAACACCACCAGTGGGCCTCGAACCCAGAAAGCACAACTACCTTCCAGTAGCTGCCATAACTAGTACGCCTTAACCCACTACACCATCAGACCCTACAAAAGAAGTAGAGACTTCGAGATATATATACACCTCAAATATCTCCACTTCCCGAGGGCACTAGACAAGTGAGAGGTTACTCTGCGTTTTTCATCAAGCCACTGTTAATGTGAGAGAACTCGTGTCCATGCTATAAGCCTATACTTGCATAAACCACAAGTGAAGATTAACAATCTTTGGACAACACCCACCAGTGGGCCTCGAACCCAGAAAGCACAACTACCTTCCAGTAGCTGCCATAACTAGTACGCCTTAACCCACTACACCATCAGACCCTACAAAAGAAGTAGAGACTTCGAGATATATATACACCTCAAATATCTCCACTTCCCGAGGGCACTAGACAAGTGAGAGGTTACTCTGCGTTTTTCATCAAGCCACTGTTAATGTGAGAGAACTCGTGTCCATGCTATAAGCCTATACTTGCATAAACCACAAGTGAAGATTAACAATCTTTGGACAACACCCACCAGTGGGCCTCGAACCCAGAAAGCACAACTACCTTCCAGTAGCTGCCATAACTAGTACGCCTTAACCCACTACACCATCAGACCCTACAAAAGAAGTAGAGACTTCGAGATATATATACACCTCAAATATCTCCACTTCCCGAGGGCACTAGACAAGTGAGAGGTTACTCTGCGTTTTTCATCAAGCCACTGTTAATGTGAGAGAACTCGTGTCCATGCTATAAGCCTATACTTGCATATACCACAAGTGAAGATTAACAATCTTTGGACAACACCCACCAGTGGGCCTCGAACCCAGAAAGCACAACTACCTTCCAGTAGCTGCCATAACTAGTACGCCTTAACCCACTACACCATCAGACCCTACAAAAGAAGTAGAGACTTCGAGATATATATACACCTCAAATATCTCCACTTCCCGAGGGCACTAGACAAGTGAGAGGTTACTCTGCGTTTTTCATCAAGCCACTGTTAATGTGAGAGAACTCGTGTCCATGCTATAAGCCTATACTTGCATAAACCACAAGTGAAGATTAATAATCTTTGGACAACACCCACCAGTGGGCCTCGAACCCAGAAAGCACAACTACCTTCCAGTAGCTGCCATAAACTAGTACGCCTTAACCCACTACACCATCAGACCCTACAAAGAAGTAGAGACTTCGAGATATATATACACCTCAAATATCTCCACTTCCCGAGGGCACTAGACAAGTGAGAGGTTACTCTGCGTTTTTCATCAAGCCACTGTTAATGTGAGAGAACTCGTGTCCATGCTATAAGCCTATACTTACATAAACCAAAAGTGAAGATTAACAATCTTTGGACAACACCCACCAGTGGGCCTCGAACCCAGAAAGCACAACTACCTTCCAGTAGCTGCCATAACTAGTACGCCTAACCCACTACACCATCAGACCCTACAAAAGAAGTAGAGACTTCGAGATATATATACACCTCAAATATCTCCACTTCCCGAGGGCACTAGACAAGTGAGAGGTTACTCTGCGTTTTTCATCAAGCCACTCTTAATGTGAGAGAACTCGTGTCCATGCTATAAGCCTATACTTGCATAAACCACAAGTGAAGATTAACAATCTTTGGACAACACCACCAGTGGGCCTCGAACCCAGAAAGCACAACTACCTTCCAGTAGCTGCCATAACTAGTACGCCTTAACCCACTACACCATCAGACCCTACAAAAGAAGTAGAGACTTCGAGATATATATACACCTCAAATATCTCCACTTCCCGAGGGCACTAGACAAGTGAGAGGTTACTCTGCGTTTTTCATCAAGCCACTGTTAATGTGAGAGAACTCGTGTCCATGCTATAAGCCTATACTTGCATAAACCACAAGTGAAGATTAACAATCTTTGGACAACACCCACCAGTGGGCCTCGAACCCAGAAAGCACAACTACCTTCCAGTAGCTGCCATAACTAGTACGCCTTAACCCACTACACCATCAGACCCTAAAAAAGAAGTAGAGACTTCGAGATATATATACACCTCAAATATCTCCACTTCCCGAGGGCACTAGACAAGTGAGAGGTTACTCTGCGTTTTTCATCAAGCCACTGTTAATGTGAGAGAACTCGTGTCCATGCTATAAGCCTATACTTGCATAAACCACAAGTGAAGATTAACAATCTTTGGACAACACCCACCAGTGGGCCTCGAACCCAGAAAGCACAACTACCTTCCAGTAGCTGCCATAACTAGTACGCCTTAACCCACTACACCATCAGACCCTACAAAAGAAGTAGAGACTTCGAGATATATATACACCTCAAATATCTCCACTTCCCGAGGGCACTAGACAAGTGAGAGGTTACTCTGCGTTTTTCATCAAGCCACTGTTAATGTGAGAGAACTCGTGTCCATGCTATAAGCCTATACTTGCATAAACCACAAGTGAAGATTAATCAATCTTTGGACAACACCCACCAGTGGGTCCTCGAACCCAGAAAGCACAACTACCTTCCAGTAGCTGCCATAACTAGTACGCCTAACCCACTACACCATCAGACCCTACAAAAGAAGTAGAGACTTCGAGATATATATACACCTCAAATATCTCCACTTCCCGAGGGCACTAGACAAGTGAGAGGTTACTCTGCGTTTTTCATCAAGCCACTGTTAATGTGAGAGAACTCGTGTCCATGCTATAAGCCTATACTTGCATAAACCACAAGTGAAGATTAACAATCTTTGGACAACACCCACCAGTGGGCCTCGAACCCAGAAAGCACAACTACCTTCCAGTAGCTGCCATAACTAGTACGCCTTAACCCACTACACCGATCAGACCCTACAAAAGAAGTAGAGACTTCGAGAATATATATACACCTCAAATATCTCCACTTCCCGAGGGCACTAGACAAGTGAGAGGTTACTCTGCGTTTTTCATCAAGCCACTGTTAATGTGAGAGAACTCGTGTCCATGCTATAAGCCTATACTTGCATAACCACAAGTGAAGATTAACAATCTTTGGACAACACCCACCAGTGGGCCTCGAACCCAGAAAGCACAACTACCTTCCAGTAGCTGCCATAACTAGTACGCCTTAACCCACTACACCATCAGACCCTACAAAAGAAGTAGAGACTTCGAGATATATATACACCTCAAATATCTCCACTTCCCGAGGGCACTAGACAAGTGAGAGGTTACTCTGCGTTTTTCATCAAGCCACTGTTAATGTGAGAGAACTCTTGTCCATGCTATAAGCCTATACTTGCATAAACCACAAGTGAAGATTAACAATCTTTGGACAACACCCACCAGTGGGCCTCGAACCCAGAAAGCACAACTACCTTCCTGTAGCTGCCATAACTAGTACGCCTTAACCCACTACACCTATCAGACCCTACAAAAGAAGTAGAGACTTCGAGATATAATACACCTCAAATATCTCCACTTCCCGAGGGCACTAGACAAGTGAGAGGTTACTCTGCGTTTTTCATCAAGCCACTCTTAATGTGAGAGAACTCGTGTCCATGCTATAAGCCTATACTTGCATATACCACAAGTGAAGATTAACAATCTTTGGACAACACCACCAGTGGGCCTCGAACCCAGAAAGCACAACTACCTTCCAGTAGCTGCCATAACTAGTACGCCTTAACCCACTACACCATCAGACCCTACAAAAGAAGTAGAGACTTCGAGATATATATACACCTCAAATATCTCCACTTCCCGAGGGCACTAGACAAGTGAGAGGTTACTCTGC